>NC_058060.1:25653338-25792850 GCF_020085105.1 Siniperca chuatsi
TTTTAGTTATCCTTCTCATTAGCAGCTGCTGGCCCTGTGTGTGAATGCAGGCTTTCTGTTAGAAATGAATTTTACACGTAAAATAAAGCATCAACCGTCAAACTGATGTGACGAAGTGGAGTCGAAGTAGAAAGCAGCAGAAAATGGAAACACTCACAGTTCCTCAGAACTGTACCTGAGCAAATGTACTCAGCACTGCCTTTAAGTACTTAGGGTCAACGGTTCAGAGCGATGGAGACTGTGGAGAAGAGGTGAAGAGGCGAGTGCGAGCAGGTTGGAGCGGGTGGAGGAAAGTGTCAGGTGTGTTGTGTGATAAAAGAGTCTCAGCAAGAATGAAAGGAAAGGTGTTGGAGACGGAGGTGAGACCAGCGATGTTGGACAGCTTAGAGACAGCGGCACTGAAGAAAAGACAAGAGGCAGAGCTGGAGGCAGCAGAGCTTAAGATGTTGAGGTTCTCTTTGGGAGGGACGAGGACGGACAGGATCAGGAACGAGGACATCAGAGGGACAGCTCATGTTAGATGTTTCGGAGATAAAGTCAGAGAGGCCAGATTGAGGTGGTTTGGACGTGTCCAGAGGAGAGACTGTGAATATATTGGTAGAAGGATGCTGAGGTTGGAGCTGCCAGGCAGGAGGTCTAGAGGAAGACCAGAGAGGAGGTTTATGGATGTAGTGAGAGAGGACATGAAGTTAACTGGTGTGAGTGAAGAGGACGCAGAGGACAGGGTTAGATGGAGGACATGATTCGCTGTGGTGACCCCTGAAAGGAAAAGAAGAAGACTGCCCAAACCGCGACCTCTCCCCAAACGCAGCCAGACTTTACCCAGAGACGTGTGACGCTGCTGGACACTCGGAGGACCTGCTGCTGCAAAAGCACCGCTGCCAAGTATTCTGCAACAATTTTAATAATTCATTAATAAAAATGGACATTTTTAAAGCAACGGACTGTTGATAGTTTCTGTTATAAAATGAATGTCTTCAAGTTTAAGACTGTTGGTCGGACACAACAAGACATGTGAAGACGTGGTCGTGGGTTCTGTGGACGTGGGACGGCCAGTTTTCGCTGCTGTGACTCAAACCTGAATGAAAACAAACCGCTGCTTGGTCCTAGTTTGTCCGAGACACGAGCTCAGCGTCCGGACGGCAGGCCGATCACACGTTGTCTCTTTGTCTCATCGTTGTTTGACATCAGCGGTGTTATATTCCATCTGCACACGCGACTCGCCTTTTGTTTTCAGTGTTTGTTTGCAGGTTCGTGTCATTCTTTCTGGTTTGACGATCAGATTTCAGTAAATCATGTTTTATTTCCTTCCCTGGGGGGCCAGACCCTGACAGCCAGGACAGGAACGAAGAAGAGGAAGAACTCCTGCTTCAACAACATCTCTTTTTCCGACGGGTTTCTAACATTTGGTTCTTCATTATGAAATACTGAATAGTTTTATGTCTTCAGTGGGAATGAAGACGTCTGAGACGCAGCACCAGCAGCCACACTTCAGGTTCTGCACTCAGAGCTTCACTGATGTTAAAGTACAGAAGTATTATCAGTAAAATACACTTCAAGTATCTAAAGTACTGAGTATGCAGGATGGGCTCTTTCAGATTATTACTGTTATTGACACATTAATATTTAATGTGGTAGCTGGTCAGGGTGGAGCGCTTTCATCCAGACATCAAACGTCCTGTTTGTCCAGCTTCTCCGGTGTGAGGAGCTGCTGCTTTATTTCACAGTGAACTGGATTAGAGTTTAAAACGAGACATTTGAAGACGTCACCTTGGACTCTGACATTTTATCGACTGAACAATCAAAAAAAAATCATATAATAGAGTAATCGATAATGAAAATACTAAAATATTAGTTGCAACTTGGTTTCATCTTTAAAAGGATTTGCATTTCATGTGTTTTGTTTCATTTTTGAAAACCTTCATCTGAAAAGTAACTGCAGCTGTCAGATGAAGAGCTCAGTGTCTCCCTGAGAAGTGGTGCAGCAGAGACTGTTGGACTCTGTACATCTGAGCTACGGTGGCCTGTTAGAGACATTTACTCACTCCGACTGTCTGACAAAATATCCAGCTTTTCTAAAAAGAACTTGAAAGTGAACTGAGTGGCTGCTTGGGGCCACCAGGGGCCCCCGGAAGAAAGAAAATTACAGTTTTCTTTAACGTGATTCAATTTGATCAACTGATCCTTTAATCACAAAACTAGATACAATCCAAGGCCATGAGCTTCAAACACTACGCGTTATGAATTGGTAATAAATACATGAGTCTGTCCATCTGGGAAAACACTGAACATGTCTTTACAGAAACACAACTTTATTTATAGACCATGTGGAGACAGGCTGCTGATGTGGAGCTTCCACACACTGACAGGATTATATTTAAAGCTGTGAATTATTATTATTATTATTATTATTATCATTATTATTATTAACAATCTCAGTGATTTCCAGACAGACTTTCAATGAAAAAGACAAAAACAGTTGGCTGATGGGTGAAATGCACATTTACACAAACTGCTGTGAGAACAGAGAAACAAAACAACTGAACTGACACACACACACACACACACACACACACACACACACACACACACACACACACACACTGTTTGACTTTTGTTCTTCGCCAAACAAATGGATTTATGTGTCATGTCAATAAAGCTAATTGAAAGTGAATTACAGAGAGGAGGTGGAGGGGGTGTGGGTGTGTGAGGGTGGAGGGTGGGTGTGGTGTGGAGGGGGTGGAGTGGAGGTGGAGGTGGGTGGGAGGTGGAGGGGTGGGGTGTGGAGGTGGAGGGGTGTGGTGGAGGGGGGTGGGGTGGAGGTGGAGGGGTGTGGTGTGGAGGTGGAGGGGGTGGAGTGGAGGTGGAGGGGGTGGGGTGTGGAGGTGGAGGGGTGTGTACTTCTCTACAGGATCCGTCATTCAGCTTCAACACTCACACAGGAACACCCGCGCTGCTCCAGCTGCTCATGGAGACACTGTCCTCCGTCCTCCAGAACAAGAAACACTTCCAGGAGTTTCGTTAAAGATCTGCCGCAGACATGAAGCTTTGTGGCGGCGGAGCGGCGCTGCTGCTGCTGCTGCTCGGCCGCTGCTGCTGCACCAGACCCGGCAGGACAGGTAGGACCGAGCCCGGGGGGAGAGCGTGTTAGTGCGGGAGGGAGGGAGCGTGAGCCCGGGGGGAGAGCTCCGGAGAGTTAAAGTTTGAACGTTTTTAAAAAGTGGATTTTTCACTGTGGTTCAGCTGCTTTTACTCGAGGAGCAGACTGAACGATTGTTTTCTGCTGTGTGACTGAACTTTCTGTTGTTCCCAGTTTTGTGTCTTCGGGAAGGAATACAGATGAAGTCTGATCAGGTTCAGACACATTCAAGTTCCCATCATGATAAACACACACTGACTGCTGAGGACAGCGCACACTTGGCTCGTTCCTGTTCTAATATTACTGATAGGATCACTAACTACAGATGAGGGTTGGAGTATCAGTAGAATATTATGAGAATATCTGAGGAATATTACTTTCATCATAAAGAGCAAAAAGCGCCACAAAAAGTAAAGTTACAACACAAACTGCTGAGCAAGAAGTGATGAATAACCACCAAAAGGTGGCATTAAATAAAATGATTACAATAAGAACATTATAGGAGCATCCTAAAAATATCATGATGATGATTAACACAATAAATAGGCGACTATAAATATGATTAACACTATCAGTATGATATTATAGGAAGATGTCATCCTATTACTGTTAGAAACAAACAAACTGGACATCGATCATTAACATCTCTGCAGTACTTGACATAATTGTGCAATAAACTCTGTTTTCAGTTGAATTTATTGATATTTATTCATACTTCTATTACTGCTGTGCAATATCCTCCGTCTCATTATAATCTTAATAAGATACACTTGACAGTTAATGCACTATTACTTATTACTTTTATTATTACATTGTATTATTATACCGTACGTACTTATCATCAACCGGTAAATCCACTTTGTACTTTACACTTATCTTAATTTTATACTTATATCCACTTTGTGCTTAATTTATCTTGCCTGTATTATAGTGTATTATATTTTTTGCTTAGTGCTTCTCTTCCTGTGTGCACTGACCTGACAGTGAGCTGCTGGAACAAAAGAGTTTCCCCTCGGGGATCAATCAAGTATTTCTGATTTCTGAAACCACTAAGTGCTGTAATATAATATCATAACCGAAACACTGTTAACAGGACAAACTGTAATTTCATATAGTGGGATTATATTGGAGCTAAAACTGAGAAAGAAAATGTCGAGCGTCACAGGGACGTTACAGGAGAGAAACTACATGTAAACTCATTCAGACTGAATTATCACCAATTAAATGTTCATTTCCTGCCGTTTTCTTTGCATTTGTGCCAAAGCTCCAAGCTCGTATGTCCTCACTGTGGGCTGGATAACCTGTATCTTCCAAACATGGACTGTGGAGGAAGAGCTACAGCAGGGCTGCAGCTAACGATTATTTTTTATTGTCGATTAATCTTCTGATTATCTTCTCAATTAATCCTTTGGTCTATAAAATGTCAGAAAATAGTGAAAAGTGCCCGTTATAATATACCACAGCCCAGGGACATGTGTTTAAATGTTATTATTCAACCAAAACCCAAAGATATTCAGCTTACTGTCATAGAAGATGAAGAAAGTGAGAAGCTGGAAACATCAAATATTTGCATTTTTGCTTGAAAAATGACTAAAACGATGAATCGATTATCAAAATAGTTGCTGATTAATCGACTAATCCTTGTGTAAGAAAAACAGCCTTGACCTTTGTTTTTACAGTAAATCACCTGACAAACAAAGAATTATTTATTATTATTATTTATTTTTAAGGGAGCGTAAAGCAGTTTTTTTCTAATAATGGAGGAAGATGTTACAACAGTTTAATGATAAAAACACAATAAAGCACTTTGCTTCAGAGTGAGATATCTCAACAAATGCTGCTCAGATTGACAGGAAGGTTCCTGATCTCCGTCCTGCTCTCCAGAGGATGAACCCTTCAGATGTTAATGACTCCATAAACTTTCCTCTAGCGCCACCCTCAGGACACACTCGACATGTTCGCTCCACTGCTGTTGAAACAGATATAATGAACACTGTGTCCTATAGGGGGCGCTAGCAGCACTTCAGACACGAGAATGCTTTTGTTTTAATTCAATTCAATTCAATTCAATTTTATTTATATAGAGCCAATTCATAACAGAAGTTATCTCATTGCGCTTTTCCTATAGAAGCAGGTCTAGACAAACTCTTTATAATATTAATTACAGAGAACCAACAAATCCCACCATGAGCAAGCACTTGGCGACAGCGGCAAGGAAAAACTTCCTTTAAGAGGCAGAAACCTCGAGCAGAACCAGATTCAATGGTGCCATCCGCCATCCGCTGCTGCCGTGTTAGGTTTTGAGAGAGAGAGGGGAGAGGTTTTGGGGAGGGGGAGGTACAATGTAAATACCACCTATAAATTTTTTTATTTTTAAAAAAAGTAGTAGAATAGTAATTGTAGTGTTAATATGAATAAATTAGTAATAATAGGAATGACAGCTATAGGAATAATAATGTCAGTATTAGTAACAGAGCCAATAACAACAACTGTAGTAGCAGTTGTCGAGCAGGAACACGGGGGCAGCAGGCGGCCCACAACCACAGATCCAGACTCTGCAGGAACACGGGGGCAGCAGGCGGCCCACAACCACAGATCCAGACTCTGCAGGAACACGGGGGCAGCAGGCGGCCCACAACCACAGATCCAGACTCTGCAGCTCTGGAGGCAGAAATACCTGCTGAAAGCGACAGAAGGAGAGAGGAGAGAAACAAGAAAGCACAAAACTATGGGAGAGAGAAGATGTCGAGTTAGTAACATGCAGTAATGGGATAAAAATGCATACAGATGGAGAGGGAGAGGAGGAAAGAGGAAAGAGGTGCATCATGGGAAGTGTCCCGGCAGTCTAGGCCTATAGCAGCATAACTAAGGGATGGTTCAGGACTCACCCGAGCCAGCCCTAACTATAAGCTTTATCAAAGAGGAAAGTCTTAAGCCTACTCTTAAATGTGGAGATGGTGTCTGCCTCCCGAACCCAGACTGGGACCTGATTCCACAGGAGAGGAGCTTGATAACTGAAGGCTTTTAATCAAACCATCTGTCGTCAATTAAATTATTCAAAATATATCACAAACTTTTCAGTTCACACAGCAAAAATGAAAAGATGGACGTTTAGTTCACACACACCCGACAGCAAAGTGTCCCACTGGGAGAGACGAAGGGAGGGAGGACGGCTGGCGTCACATCACAGTCCTCACAGGACACGTTTAAAACACGTGTGTGTGATGCTGCAGCCACTGATATGCTCAGACTCGTATATCAGGTTAGTGTTTGTATGTCGAATGTAAATTAGGGCTGTTTTCAGTATCGATTAATCGATTCATTTCTGTAAATCATCATAAAGTAGTAAACAACACCTGTCACAATCTCTAAAAGGTGACGTATATTCAAATTGCGCTCATAAAATATCTAGATACAATATCTTTGGGAAGCTGGAGCGCTGAACGATCGAAACCGAGATAACTGATTGTCTTCTTTCCTAAACAGCTTCTGGCTGGGTTGTCAGTAGAAAACAGGCTTGCTAAGCATTCTGGGAGTTCTGAGGGAACATATCTCGGACCAATCAGGTCGTTCGGCTGAAATAAGAGTTTTGTCTCCTGAAAGAACGAGAGAATAAATAACTGAATTAATGACGAGAGGAAACGCTGAGCTCAACTCTTCAGACTGTTAGTGTGTGTGTGTGTGTGTGTGTGTGTGTGTGTGTGTGTGTGTGTGTGTGTGTTTCTGTTATAAGTGAAAACAGCTGACTGCACTCTCTCTTTGTCTTGACAACAATTTGATTATGAGGAGGATTTTCTGAGTGTGTCTGTGTGACTTTCCTTGTTTTGAATGGACTGTTGTGTTGTTCTGCGCTCAGCACAGACAGACGGACGCATCAGTCAGAGTTGAGGGTTCAGTTCCCCCACCAATCTGCCAGCCAATCAGAGACCAGGATTCTCTGTGGCCGTTAGTTTAGAGGAGTGCTTCAGAAAGACAGTAGAGGTCACTGAGGACGTTGTTGAAGAGGTTGAAGAGATCCTTGCGGAGGCTGCAGAGGTCCTTGAAGAGGTTCCAGGCACCCTGGAGGAGGTGGTTACGATCTTGAGGTCCTTGGGCAGGTTGCAAACGTACTTGAGGAGGTTTTAGACATAGTTTGGGGGATTGTAGAGGTCATTAAGAAGGTTCCCGAGGTCCTAAAATAGATTCCAGGGTTCCTTGACGAGGTTCAAATGGTCCTGGAGTTGGTACCAGAGGTCTGTGAGAAGGTTCCAGACATATTTGAGGAGGTTCTAATGGTCCTTGAGCAGGTTGTACAGTTCCTTGAGGAGGTTCCAGACATTGTGCAGGAGGTCCCAGGAACTTGTAGAGGTCCTTGAGGAGGTTCAAGAGGTCATTGAAGAGGTTTCAAGGGATCCTTGAAAAGGTTATCTCTGAGGAGGTTCCAGAGGTCCTATAAGACGTGGTAGTGGTCCTGGAGATGGATTTGAGGAGCTTTTAGGGGTCCTTGAGGAGTTAGCTTTGGTCCTTGAGTGAATTAAGTGGTAACATGACCTGAAGCATCAGTACTGTTGCTATGGTTACCTGTAGTTTAATACATTGAGATCTGAACAGAGGTTAAGTCTTGACTTGATGTGTGTGTGTGTGTGTGTCAGACCCAGTGATTGCGTCTGATTGGTCTGCTGACCTGCTGATAATTCTTTGTAAGTCCAACACTGATAATATAATTCTAATAAAATGAATTTCTTTTTGCACAACACAAACTTTAACAAAGCGCTCTGTTTTCCCGTCAAACCTCCGCAGGTGACCGCCCCTATTCTGATTGGCCGACAGACTTTAGTACTTCTAATCTGCACATTCAGCAGTTTCTGTGTTTGGAGTGATTAGTCATCGATACAAACATGAAAACAGTGTGTGTGTGTGTGTGTGTGTGTGTGTTAACTGAGCGTCAGATCAGAGCAGCTGGCTGGTTTTCTGTGTGTTTGTTCTGGACTTGAGCTTCAGCTGCAGTAAATGATGAAACACTGATTGTTGTGACTGCAGAGAGACGAGGTTTGCCAACAGAAACCTCGAACGAATTCTGTGTGTGTGTGTGTGACTTCTGGGAAAGACCTTGGCAGTGTGTGTGCTTGTCTTTGTGTCTCTACATGCGCATGTGTGTGTTTCTTTGGAGGCAGCTAAATGAAACTTTACACCGACAATAAAGAAGACGTTGGGGCCTCGTGGTAACCATGGCAACAATGTTAGCATACTGAGTTGAACCGCATTGACTGAAAACTACGACAACAATCAGCCAGATTCAGGACAAACTGTGCTCAGCAGGCTGCGTGGATGGATTATGAGACAACAGGCCCTGGGCACAGACATGTAAAAGGCCCCCCCCACCCCAAGACGCCCAGACTGAAAGAGACACAAAATGTCGTTTTTGCATGTGTGTGGTCATTTTGCATCTCTTTTTTGTCGATTTGTTTCTCTTTGTAGTGATTTTGCGTCAGTTTGTCGATCCGGACATCCCTACTTTAAACTGAGCTTTGCAGAGCCCCCTCTTACAGTTGGAGGCTTCAGAAGTTTTTCTCAACATGAAAACGTGTCGTTTGTCAGTTTGCTGAGTGTTAATTGTCCTCTTCACACCAGAACAGTACGCACACTAATACTAACCCAACACACACATGAACATACACCTAACCCCCAGAGTGGGTGAGTGAAAAGAAACTAAACAGAAAGTGAACATGTCCTGCCCTTATTCATTTGATTTTGGTTACTTATTACATAAAAAAACTCAGCTGCACTGAGGTATTAGCATCACACAGATATCAAGTAGCATGTGGAAATATAACTTCCATCAGCGATGCATCACAAATATCAACTTGTTTGATGTGGCGGGGGACTCTCTTCAGGTGCTCAGGAACAGCAGGCGGAGACGAGGTCCTGCAACATGTGTACTCTGACTATTTGAGCCTGAGCCTGAACTTAAACGAGTCATCTGTCAACCTGTGGGCAAATTAAGTCGTTCCAATTAGGGCTAGTAATGAATTAGAATAACAATGTGCAGTAGCTTTCCCAGAGTGAGCGTGCAGGTGTGACCTGCAGGGTCTAAGGTCGTATGCTGTACAGATTGTAAAGCCCCTTTAGGCAAATTTGTGATTTGTAATATTGGGCCATATAAAATTAATAAAATTGACTTGACTTTACTTACTTGCTGACAGCAGCGGCAGCAGTGCAGCCTGGGGGATTTTCATAGCTGGAATGTGAAGAATGTCAATAATGGAGCTCAGAAACTGTTAGCAGGATTATACAGGCAGCTCGCTCTGCCTGCTCTCTCTCTGTACATGTGAACTCTGTGTTTGAGGCAGGAGAATGAAAACGTCTTTGACCTGTGTTCGATTATAAACTGATGTCACTGCTGGGTCAGTCCCTGAAGGTCAAAGACTTCTGTCAGCTGTTTTCACACAACCTGCAGCAAATATCAACGTGAGGCCGTTTCTTAGTAATCACACTTGGGCCTTAAAGTGTTTAACGGGAGGATTTTTGATCCATTTTCCCCTTCAGTTTAGTAATTTCTGCTCTCAAATGACTAAATCATGCCCTCCCTTATTTCTTGTTGAAGTAGCAATACAAAAAGTGATCTTGTAATTTGAAGAAAAAAGAAAAAAGGTCTGTATTTTAATTAGTCTGCTAGGAGAATATGTTGGTATTTGAGATTTAATACTCGATTGCCTTTTCAAACAGAAAGTTCTTTGTTATTATATGATGCTCCTCTTCTTTCCTGGTTCCACAGACCATGTGGTGTTCCACAGGGTTCAATCCTAGGGCCACTGTCATTTTCATTTTACGAAATAAATGTTTATTGTTATGCTGATAATACTGACAAAAAGTCTCTTTTTATTTGAAAGGGGAACCACTGTTTGAAAATGTTACAGTTTTTAAAATGCACATCTGTTTGCTGACTTTGTAAAATGCCTTGTTATCTTGTCACTCACTTGAGGCAGCAGAGGCACTGTGAATGAATGAAACAGCCACAAAGTATTTTAGGATTAAGCTATGTGGGTTGCGTTCAAAATAATTCAAATTATGTTTTTGTTCGAATTAGTTAAAACTTGATTTTTTGAAAAGGTGACAGCCCTAATGCTAAGTGTTGCATGTCACAGAGCCTCCTACAGCTAAATGAATCAAAATACAAAATCAACTTATTTGGCCCCCCCAAGTTTCATCAGTCAGCTACCATCTAACCTTGCAGCTCTGTCAATTAATGTCAAGCCTGTAATCTGTACTGATTTGGCTTTTATTAAAGAGTAAGGCCACCCTTGAATTCTGCTACGAGCCTCTCGTAGCAGAGCTGCAAGGCTAGTGTCAGTACATAGTCGTAGCCCTGCTGTTAAATTATCATTACTGTTCGTCAGGGCTGAATATCTACAGTTATCTGCAGGCTCGTGTGTTGTGTTTACTGCCACGGAAGAGAAATCAGTCTCTTGTTCATGTGCGACGGCGTCTCTGTGAAAGCTACGTTAGCTAGCCAGGCTAAATGAGCTCAGAACCAAAGGTCTCTGAGTCCGGTTCAGAGCTGCAGCTGTGACCACTCTAAACTAATAATGAATGGAAACCAGCAGGTATCAGAGCTATCGGCTGTAACGCACAGATCAGCTCTCCTGATCAGAATCTGATCTCTCTGTGTGGCGCGTGAAGCTGAAAGCGCCGTCACCGATCTGAGAGAATACATTTTTCTTCATTGTTAACGATTGATTTATCTCTGCTAGTGTCGTCTGACAGTGAAAATGCACAAACTTTAGCTGAGTCTATCTGGGTTTTATCAACTCAGAGCCTTTTTCTTAACTCCAGCTGCAACAGAGGGGAGAGGACATGTCCCCGGTCTGTCACCTGGTGAGATTATTTACTGCCAAAGTGTTAAAAAAACTAAAGAAAAGTTGTTCAGTCCTTGGAATTTTCCTTGAACGGGAACAGCAGAGTGAGAGGGAAGCAGCTTCAGTCTGAGAGACAAGCAGAGTCTCGCTCTGACCTGCACACACTGCTGCAGGCAGGACACACACACCCACACACACACACACACACACACACACACACCCACATAAACTGACACTTGCAGGCAAACATGTACACATGCACAGTTTAGATTTTGCGATTCGTTTTTGATTTGGAATACATTTGTTTGGGATTTTCCATTCAGCGTTTCGTCTGTCAGACAGGATCATGTGTCTGTTCAACTGAGAGAGAGAAAGAACTTGTTTGCACCACATGTGAGACCTTTTTGTTCATGCAAGTGAACTAAAGACCAGAACAAAGCAGACAGAAGCAGCCTGACTGAACCAACGAAAGGTTATGAAACTACAAGTGGACAGAAAACATGTCTGGTTACTATCAGTTACATCCTGCAGAGGCTCCTTGTATTGATGCACTGAATCTCATGCATCCATGACCATAAGAAGAAGTGACTGTGCCATTTCTTTATTAGTGTGCTCACTTTCAGTGGGTCGCCACATCCATAAACCTCCTCTTTGGCCTTCCTCTTTTCCTCTTGTCTGGCAGCTCCATCTTCCAGCATCCGTCTCCCGACATACCCAGCATCTCTCCTCCACCCGCTCCACCGACGCACACTCACAAAACAATACTTCAGTTGTATTTGAATGATATTGTTGGACGGAATTCAGGCAGAAATCGATGACTTAGTTCATTAAGGGGTTATATCGTTCCTACGTCAGCTGCCACGTCAGCTCAGTGGCTGCAGAGACACCACAAGAGACAACAAGAACTGCGATTGGTCAGCTGGTGTTTACCTTCTAAGTTGACATGTTGTACTTGTGAGCAAACAGCTGCTTATTTCCAGCTCCAGCAGCCACAGAGCGCCATGATCCTGCGTTCGGAGTCATGTTGGTGTCACCTGATGACTGGCAGTCCACTATTCTCTCTGGTAATGCGATTTAACGTGAAAACAGTCAAAGTGAAACTGAAGTGTGATTTTCTCAGAGGAGCACAAACCTGCTGAGTGTGTGTTCAACAGGACGAGCGCTTCTCAGCTGCTTGAGACATTCCTGAAGTGTGTGTGTGTGTGTGTGTGTGTGTGTGTGTGTGTGTGATTCAGAGACAAGGCCACTGTGTTCCTGTCATGGCATTCTGCAGGGCGCATTATGTCTGTCTCCTCTCTGTCTCATTCTGTATGAACCAGATTGTGTCTGCAGGTTGAGCTCAGCACAGTTCAGTGCTCAGACGGCCTCTTGTGTTTCTGTCACATCATGCTTTCTGTCACATGTTTAGGAATATCAATAAAAACACTTAGTTACAGTTTAAAATCTGACGTTTTATTGAGCGTTTGAGCGTTTCGGCAGAGCGGAACGATCAGAAGCCCTCATTGATTTTGTCGAGTTAATATTTGAATTCCAGCAGGACCTTCAGCCGTGCGGTGGAGCTGCAGGGAAGGTGACTGCAGGTCAAACACGGAAGCCATTGATTTCCATTTCACAGTTTTAAACAACAAGCTTTTATGGATTGATCTTTTTATTGTTGTTGTTCTTTTGTTTTCATGTTAGCAGCGATGTCTCTTTCTGCTTTATCAGGCACTTGAATCAAAATGCAGAATCATTTTTAGAGCAAGTGTTGTGCAAAATTGCAAAACAAAGTACTTCAGATACTATATACTTCATTTATATACAGTAAAGACAGAAAGAAGTAGAGACAATCAGTGCAGTCACATCACAGTCTTTGGAGCTGATGTATTAATCAGAATTGATCTTTTAATAAGTTTGGCAACATACCTGCACTCACTGAGCTCCAAGGCTAACGGATCTCTTTCTGAATCTTTTATCTCTCTTCACTTATTTGTAGTCGGTGCTGACAGTGGAGGTTATATCACCGCACATAATTAATGTTAATCATGTGTGTAAGTTGCCAAAAGCAAGTTTTAAAGCAGTGCAGCGTCCCTGTGGCTGCTGTGCTGTTATATATTCTATCATCAGGTTATTATTCCTCGTGCATTAATGTAAAGCAGGATGTTGCTGCTGCAGCTGGTGGAGCTGGAGCTCATGTTGAACCGGTTTGTATCGGACTGCAGCTGATGATGCTTTTTCTGGATCCATCTGCTGATTCTTTTCTCCGATCCGATCGATCGATTGGTTTGGAAAACTGGTGAAAACGGTGAGAAACGCCGTCACGACGACCCAGAGCCCAAAGCGACGCCTTCACCGTGTCGTCGTGTCCGACCGACAGTCCAAAGCTCGACGTTATTAACAAACATTACAGTTATTACAGTCGTTCAGAGGAAAAGCAGCAGATCTGCACATCTGAGGAGCTGCAGCCAGGAAGAACTGTTGGAGTTTCATTTCTAACAAAACTCCTCATGTTTTAATGTGAAAAGTAACTGAAGCCGTCAGAGAAACGCAGTGAAAGTCCAGTATTTCCCTCGGAGAGGTAGCGGAGTGGAAGTAGATAGTAGCATGAAAAGAACCTCAGATTTGTCCTTCAGTACGTGAGTAAATGATCTTTGATGAGTCTTCTGTGGCGACATTATCAGCTGATCTCACGTCTGTTTCAGAGATGAAATCACTAACTTTCCTTGAAATCAGATCAATAGCTGCAGTGTCTGGATCAAGTAGCTGGTGAAGAATAAGGTGTCAGACTCAGATGAAATCCATATTTCATATCTTCTAGCTGGAGCTGCAGGTTGTCAGCATTAATCGGACGGACACTCAGAACGGCTTCTGCTTTTGTAGTTTTAATTATTTGACTTTACTGACAAATGTTGAGAGCTAAACATAAACAGGTTCAATAAGAGAGTCAAAGCATTCAGATTTGATCCAATCCCAGCTCCAGTTACTCCCCTACAGGTTGAAAAGCTGGTGTATTCTTTCTATAAAGAGACGTTGAGTTGTGTAAATAGAGATTTTTGGATTCTCTAAGCTTCACCAAATCACACAGATCTGCAAAGGGACCAGAGTTAAGATGAACTCACTTTAGTGTTTTTGTTTCTCTGCGTCTCTTCGAGAACAGGAATCTGTCTGGTCGAAGGTTGCGGGCAGGATCGCTCTCCATCTTCTCCTCCACGTCTTCTCCTCCCTCTTTGATCTTTTATGAAGATGGATTTTTGTCCTGCTGCTCCGTGACTTCACTCTGCTCCGACTGTACTTTCATTTAGAGCCTTTTCTTTGCTCTCAGAGGGATTAGCTGCTTCAGTGAGGGTCACATAAATAAAGATGACAAGAAGAGAAAGAGAGAAAAGAAGACTTCACGGGGTTTCTGTTCAGATATTCAGAACACAACTTGAACATGAGCTTCTAAACGGATGCATCGAATCATCCTAACAGCACTGTGTGTGTGTGTGTTTCCCCAAAACCTCCTAACACCACGTTGAGGTTGGTTTTGAGTTTTAGTATGTTCACAGTAGAAAAGTGACAAAATGAAGTGCATTCAAAACACTTGATTTGAATATTTAAAATAAATTCTGGTTTGGTTTTATTCTGTAATAAAACAACATGCACATAACACACGTGTCCACATATTCACCAAAGAAGACTATCGACAGCGTTTCAAACTAAATGTTCGGCTTAAAATTGAAGCCTGACAGGAGAAAAACACTAAAAGTCAAAATAACGTAATGTCATACTGTAGCTGAGCCTGCATTAAGTGACCTGCAGATTTAATTATAGCAGATACAGTATTACTATTAGCTCGGCCCGCTAGCGAGTTAGCGGTTAGCTCCTCAGTTCACCACACTACATCACCAAGACACTGAACCAAATATTTCTCAAAGACGTGCAGATTAATTTCACGGAACCACGTTGTGGGTCCATCAGACCTTTGCTGGTCTGCGGTTTGCTCAAACACCTCTAAACAGTCGGGGGCATTTATACACATGACTTGCTGCTAAATGCTGAAGTCTGTTAGCGGTGTTTAGCCATTGTAGTGATTTAAAATGTCCTAAAATTAAAAGGTTTCTGTTATTATAATCAAAGATATTAGGTATCTTCTTATTTTCTGTAAGCAGCCTGTTGTTTAAAAACTCTCACTTTCAGATGTAGTGAGAGCCTTTTGCACTTAATTTAACTTTGCATGTTTTCTAGTCAAAGGCACATTTTGAACTCATTAAAGAAGCAGATCTCACATCATTACGTATAAAGTGTAGAAATCTTTTGAAAAACATTTAGCTTTCTCTTTGTGAAGATGAACTGACCTATGTTAAAACCGCGAGTCAACGCTGGTTTCGTTCAGACGTGACCACGATCGTTCTGTAACTGGTAATTACTGTAACCGTGACGTGAAAGTCCCCCAACTTATGTGAACCCAAACCACGATGTTTCCCCAAACCTAAGCAAGTTGATTTTGTGCCGAAACCCAAATCAAACCTTAAGTATAGAATTATTTTTGGAACATTTTTGAAAGGAAATGACAAAACGGTGTCCTGATCCTGGTGAACGGGGGCAGGATCAGGACACCCTCATGTTGGACGCTTTGGATGGAAAAGGACCATTTTTTAGTTTGCAGGACTTGTTGATCTCAGGTTAGGGTTAGGCTGCGGTCAGCTTGGGTTCAGACTCAGGTCTGCACAGTGTAGGTGTAACGAGGTCCATCAGGCCGTTCTTCGGGCAGCTGATTGGACGACTCAGGCTGTCAACAGGTGGACAAAGTGCCTCAGTGCAGAGAGACAACATGTTGACAGACTGACAGTTATCATGGTGAAACACTGACTGTGGTGTTACAGAGCAGTCAGCAGCTCCTCACTCATCACAGCTAATTCAGTACTGACACACACACACACACACACACACACACACACACACACACACACAGATCTGAGCACATGACATTCCTCTGAGAGTCCTGAATGTTGCAGAGAGGAAGAGGTGGAGAGAGAGTGTGGGTGCAGGTACAGGTTTGCGTGTTATCTCTTCCTCCATCTCTGGCAGGTTGTGAAACCAGTAAATTCTTTTCTACTTGCTGAGCTCTGATTGGCTGCTGCTGTGATTATGATCTGGAGAACGTCCATTGGAAAAATCGGCTGACAGCAGCAAAATAAAACCAACTAAACCCCCTCTGAGTCGATTTGTCCCACACAGGAAGAGAATTCATATCTCAGAAGATTCCTATTTAGATGATTAATAAATGGTGCTGTATTCATTAAGTGACTCATGCATCACCTTGTTGCTGCTGTCTGAGCTAACTGGCTCTAGCATGAACACAATAACTCTCAAACCTAACACCCAGGACCGCCGCTCAGCACCCGCCTCCAGAGGTGGCTGAGTTAGCCTTATTTGTTCTTCCGTTCTCCGTCACTCACAATACATTTACATACACAAACTTTCCTGATAATGACAATAACTTTATTTATATAGCACCTATCAAGAACAAAGCTACAGAGTTAATAAAATCCAAAACATAAAAAGATGAAACAAAACCAAGATTTACAGATGTAGACGTTCTCTGGACTGGTGAAAGTTTATCATTCATCTCAGCGGGGCAGGACATAACACAGGACACGTTGGTGGTACCAGGCTTTATCGGGACAGTTGTGAATCATCCGTGTAGCAGTGAAAAATTATGTCTACGCATGATTTGCCCCAGTGGTAGCATGTATAAGTAAGAGGGGACCCAGAATAGATCCCTGGGGGACCCCACAGAAGAGAAGAAGCAAGAAAGAGGCATCTCCAAGCAGAGGAGGACCTGTTGGACATATAAGAGATGGACCAATCCAGTCCCCAGAGCTGCATCACGTGATAGTGTCCTATAAAGTTTTGTATAGTGTCCTATAATATTTCGTCTGTGCTGATGTGTTGTGGCACAGCCTCTCCAGTATCAACTGAATACTAACTTCAAAGGCCGTTTTTAGACGACAGCAGCACTTGTGTTGACGTTAGCGACGACTCCGTGCTACCAAGATGTTCATTCAGATTTATATATTCATATATTTATGTGTTATTCGGTGGAGTGTTTGATATTCAAAGGAAGAATAGTGGGTGGAGTATTGCTCTAAATTATGTGGATGACAATAAAACAGATAACGTTTGTAAACTTTGACAGTGGAGTATCTGCTAGACTCTAAACCTAAAGGCTGGTATCCGAGTGTGTGTGAGAGACTCATAGATGAGGCGGGAGTCCAAGGTTCAAAACGCAGAGCAGTTTTCTTTCTAAGCTCTGCAAAGAGAAAACAAAATGATCGGGTATCTCAACAGAAATCGTGTGCGATAATAAAAGTAAATCAAACATTAAAAAAGGAAATTGACAACATGGCTGAGGTCAGAAAGCAAGAACAAAGGGACAAAGGCAGCAAATATATTGATATATATATGTGTGTGTGTGTGTGTGTGTGTGTGTGTGGAAGTGCATGTTTGTCAAACCTTGTATAAAGGTCAAACCCCCAAACAGATAACACATTTCCAGTCACAAACCCTCCTCTGTTTTATCTCTGAATCAGACAAAATGAAAAGTTTTACTCTGAAATACAGCCAATCTGTTTTTTAGTTATTGCTTGAGTCCAGATGTTTCTGCTGCTGATTCACAGAGACAGAAACAACATTATTAGATTATTTCTTGCTTGTTCATTGAACAGCTGTAGAAGTCGAAAATATCAGAAGGAGATGTTGTGGTTTTAGCAGCAGTTAGCGTTGGAGCTGTTTGTCCACCAGCTGATGGACGAAGTGACTGAATGCAGCATCTTTAAAGTCCTGAACTCGTCTCTGAAACACTCTCTTCATTGGACTTTTATTGTTGGATTGTAATAGATTAAGTTATTTTCCCACACAGTTAAAGTGCAGAAAACACATGATTTAATTTACCAAATAATAAGTTACCAAACAGAATGACAGCCAGCTCTGAATTTTCAGCTTCATTTAAAAATGAAGGCTCTTTAAATGTATAAATTATTGAATGGCTTTCATGCTGTTTTGGGGTTTAAAAATCATCAAACCAATCAAATACTTTGTTACAATAAAATCCATGAATTTTCAGTTTAAAATCCCATTAGAATACCTTCATTTACCCCTTTAAAATACCATTAACATTTACCAAGTAATCTTACAGCCATTTAAAAGAGCTGAATTCACTACATTTTAAGAGGTTTGACTTTGATGTGTGTTTTTTATATAAAAACCTCTTAATCCAAGCAGAAAAACGATTAAAACTTCTTAATATATTGTTATTCATTACATAACCGAAAATTAACGTAACTTTACCAAGTAACAAAGCCAACCCTTCATTTTATTCTGAAATGAAACTTTGGGTACAAATTTAGCTGTTTTTCCTGAACTCAGCTGATTACAGGATGGATTGGTGACTAGCTTGTTAGCTAACAAGACACAACATGTAAATCTGACAGAGTGACGTACTGATGGAGCTAGGCTAGCAGTCTCCCCCTGCTTCCAGTCTTTGTGCTAAGCTAGGCTAACCACGTACTGAGAAGACAGAGATCAAGACCTCGATAAACAAGGCAGTTTGACCCTGAAAGTTGGAACAGTTTGTCTAACCAAACACACACACACACACACACACACACACACACACACACACACACACACACAGCTGATGGTTTAACAAGATTGGATGATTTGGAAATTTTCAGAAAAACAAAACAAGAGCTCTTTCTTTTCTTTCTCTGCTGTGCACTCTAGCTGAGTCAGCAGGAACATGGAGGCAGAGGAAAGATGAATAAAGAGGATTTAAAAGATCCAGTTTCTTCATGTTCGTCTTCTCTCTGATTCATTTGTGGTTTATCTCTCTGAGCCGTAACAGGGTGGTGTAAGGATCGCTGACATGCAGGTGCACGAACCACGATGCAACACACAGCTACTTTAGGTCAAGTTCAAGTTGCAGGGCACAGTGAACGTCTCTGCTGACATCAGAGTGAGTCACAGCTGATGGATCTTCTTCCTCCGTCGTCGTCCAGAAACTATTAAAACACATCAGCGAGCCGCTCTGCTGCACCTTCATCACCACGAACACACACACTGTAGTTTATTCTGCCTCACACACACACACACCGTCCTGCTGCCCCAAACACTCACTACAGCACCACATGTGGATTCATCCGCCGCTGGAAATAGTCCCCGACAGATGCTCTGTTTCCTCCTGTTGGTCTGATAAAAACTCCAGCGAGCAGCTGTTTGAGGAAACTACTGAGCCTTTCAAACAGGAAACTGTAGATCTGTGTTTTTAAAGATCTTCAGCAGGAACCAATGGGCTCGCAGCTGAGAGCCGCAGACAGGAAGTCAGACGGTTCTGAGAGACGGACCGACGTGTTGCTGGGTTTAGTCTGAACGTGAGATTTGTTGATTATAAGAAAAATATAGAGTATGGCCTTCTGTAGACTACGTTGTCTCGGCTCTTCTCTTGCTGCTGTTACAGCTAATGCAACATGTTTTAGTTTGTCAGCATGAGAAAGGTGGAATAGTGTAACTCCGTTACCTGAGACGGATGCACCGTACGATTTAAAGTGAGTTTCTTTCCATCAAACAAAGCGTGTCCCCCACAGCAGTAAGCTCTCAGGCTACCTGATTACTGGAGCTTGTTAGGGCAAATACAACATTATCTATCAGAGCATCAGGTAAAGGAAAAGGTTACAATACAGAGGGTTACATAGCATTTCTTGTTATACTACCATTATTATGGAAAACACAATAACCAAGTTTAGCATAATTTGTTCTTTTCTCAATTAATTTAAATGTTTTTTGTTGTTACTTCATAGCTTATATAGCTAAAGTCAAGAATGAACTTTCAAAGTTTACTCCTGTCAAACATTCGAACTTCATGAGAAAAATGCGCTCTGTAAGTGAAGTTTAGTCTTTCCAGATGTTGAGTTCTGATGTATGAAACCTGACTGTAACTGTCCTGCTGCTGAGAAATTAGTGAAGCGGCTTGTGACAATAAACATCTGCCGTCTGTATTATGAAAGATTGCAAAAGCATTTCTGCATTATCTTTGGCCTCCTTTCATGTGCAGTGTGCCGTACACCAGCTGAGGACGTCGCCCAAGAAACAATCTGACAGATCAGACCTGTTCCTGAACAAACAGCACTGCGTGTGTGTGTGTGTGCGTGTGTGTGTGTGCGTGTGTGTGTACTTGCGTAAGTTGAGTCTGTGACGTCGTCACTATCAGTGTCTCTTTTCTTTCATACTCATACTCACAGATAAAAGCTCTTATGAATACTATTGTTAGTAGTGCTGTAGCTCGTGTATCATTCTGTAAGTCACTGCAGTGATACTTTACTTTAACCCCCCATTTGTCAGTAAGCAGTATATAAACATGGAGCTGCAGCTCAGAGAGGATACTAATGTACTCTAGCGCCTGATTGCTGCAGTTTGCTTCAAAAATCACACTCTGAGTACTGTCTATCAGCCGCTCCTCCTTCCTGCAGAACCTGCCTGAGAATCCTGCTGTTTCTAAGTGTCCTTCAGTCTCGCAGTGATCCAGAGACAGCCGTCTGTCCGTCCACGGGTCCACTGCAGACAGGAGCTGCTGACTGCTGCTTCGGCTGCTCTGATGGGACAGTTTGACTACATGTGAATAAATATATCTTTCAAAAATGGGGCTCAAGTTGTAGCTCGCAGCTAACTCACTGACTAAACGGCAACACTATCCTCCCTGTTTACCCAAATGATTTCCTCAGTAGTCGTGTTTCCATCTAATTGTTGAGGAAATGTGAAGCAAACTTTTGAACTGTTGCAAAAAAGAAAATGCATATTAGGCGCGCTTCCAACAACTGGTTTGGAGCGAATACGTAGGCGACGTTACGCATGGCTGCAATAAACAGAGCAGAAGAAGTAGAGGCCGCGAGTCAGAAACAAAACCAGTTGTTTGCCAACTGCCAATAAACCTCAAAGAAGAAGAAGAAACAAAACCAGTCGGCTTGGCCATCTACGAGAGAAAAAGGGGAATGTGGGAATAGACCGGAAACAGCTGATCAGTCATGTGCGTTAAATGTTTGCGACGTCAGTATTTATTCAGAAAAGCTGTTTCCATCAAACTTTTCTAATGTGACAGAAAACTCCTCTGTGTGCCGCCTGGGAAGGCGTGGACCGGACTGGGTACAGCAGTTTCAGAGGCACAGAGGAAAGAGAGGAGGAACAGGAAGAGAGGAGAGATGAAGGGATGAAGATGTAGCGGCAGGGAACTGGGGAACAGGAGAGAAGACAGGAAGGACGAAAAGAGACCACCGGGAGGAATGAGTGGGAGGCGGCCCGGCAGAGAGGACGCTTTTAGGCTAAAAACGTTTAATAAGTTTCAGATCTTTTGTTATATATTTACATTATGACATCACACATTTATAATCAGCGCTTAGGTTTTTATTATGAAAAGGAGAGAGAATGAGGACGTATGAATGTGTGATGAAATGCTTCATGGGAAGGGTGGTGTGTGTGTGTGTGTGTGTGTGTGTGTGTGTGTGTGTCCAGATGTGGACTGCTCCCCCTGAGGCTCTGGCCAATGGGCTGCCCACAAAGTGAGCCGTCGGCCAATCAGAGAGAGGCAGAGAGCGGTGCAGGCTGCAGCTGTGTTGTCTCTGTGACATCATGGCAGGGAGCCGGCCAATAGGAACGCAGCCAGAGAAACACAGAGAGAGACGTGAAACAAGTTCAGACCAAAGTCACCATCAGTTTCTGAACTAATTCTCTCCATTTCTAACTATTTCCTTTCCTGGTGTCTAACGAGTATTACAGCCTCGCGAGGGCGCAGGTGTGGCGGTACACGTCACTTCCTGTTCTCAGACTCTCTTACACTCTTGGAGAAAAGCTCTGTGTAATCTGTGTTATACTGTAGCTTTAACCTGCTGAATCAGATCAGGTGCGGAGGAAACCCCGCCGGCTGTCGGCCATGACGCTGCAGGGCGTTTAGACGCTCGGTGATGTCACTTTAAAAGCCTCGACTTCCTCGTAACAAACTGAATCCTCCCAACAAACTAATTCAGTCCTGCGAGCCATTCTTTGGTCTCTTCCTTTTAATTTCGTTCTGAACTAGTTCCAAAGCTTCGGCAGAAAGTTGCTTCATCAGATCAGATGTGTCCTGCAGCTGCTGGCAAACTCGTTCTCCTTTGAAACGCTGTCGCACCTTCTCTCCTCCCTGACACGATTCTTTAAATACTCTGCTTCACGTAATGAGCGCTTATCTGGAAACATATCTGTGTAACCTGAACTACCTGAACGCTGCCGGACTGGATGGAACCCTGAAACCAGACTCTCCTGCGCTGGGTCCGAGGTTCAAACATGTAACACTTTAGTATTCAGTGTTAACTAAAGTGTGATTTAGAAAACAAGATATCAGATACCAAGTACATCTACTCAAGTACTGTACCTTTTCTGCTGAATGAGTACTTTTACTTTTACTTAAGTAGGATTTTGAATACAAGACCATTACTTGTATTTGTACATTGTGGTATTGGTACTTTTACTTAAGGATCTAAATACTTCTCCCCTGTCACATACTGTACATAAATCCTGCATGCTACTATCCAAGTACTGGTGCTGAGGACATTTTCATATTTAGTGGTTTGACACAAACTCAAGCACTGATGAGTCGACTTGGATTTGGGTCAACAATAAATCTGAATTTTTATCTAGACACCAACTTACGTGGAGCTTTAGGACACATTTGAACACTCAATATACTAATTATTTCCCCTCATAGAGTTTCTTTCAGTTTCGTTCTGATTGAACCATTAGCTCATGTTTCTAAACGGCTGAAAAATAAAACTTTTATATTAACTTTTTCTTTCAGAGTGTACGCTTCCTAACCCACTTCACATGTTAACTTCCTCGAAACTGAACTCAAAACGTGCGAATGCCACAGAGGCTCATATTAGGAGAGCGAACGAAAAAGGGACCTCGCTGTATTTGTAGAGAGAAGTTGAAGGTTTTCCCATTCACTTCAATACAGAGTGAGAAGTCTATCTAGTGGCCATTCGAGGAACTGCAACTGACTTTAATAACGTCTGTCTGTCTGTCTGTCTGTCTGTCTGTCTGTCAGTGTGTCAGGGAACGAGTAACCAGCTGACCTTGTTGGGGGCTCGTGATAATCACTATGACAACATGGTGAGGATGTACTCCAACTGCTCCGTGGTCCTTGAAAACCTGGAGGTCACCTACACCCTGGAGCACCAGGACCTGTCCTTCCTCCAGGTCTGTCTCGAGTGCTGGATTTGTTCTGGTTTTCAGTGCAGCCCGGTAGCATCAGTGTCTCACTTTCAGCTGGAGTGTTTGAGTCTTTCAGTGGTTCATTTTTTTGGTGTCAAACACACTTTCACTTCCTGCCGATCATTCATCAGTTTTTAGATTGATTACCATTTTTCCAGGCAGCCGTCGGTTCATTTCTGTGGAACTTGCTGAACACTCAAGTCCTCTGTATTTCTGTCAGAGCGACGCTTTCCTCCTGCGGTGCTGCAGATGTGAGCAGGGAGCTTTTTCAAAAACTCTCTTTGTGTTGCATTCGAGGACGCTCTGACATCCATGAACTGATGGTCGTCAGCCAAACAGCGTTGCCTTGGGGAGCTCTGTTATCAGAAAAATCAAACTCAGAAGACAAACATGGACGCTGTGAAAAGGATCGTGTTGCTTTTTCAAAAAGTTAAGCCGGTCAGAGCGGCCTTCATCGCCTCAGAGGGAGTTCAAAACATCCGCTGCTCGCAGCTGCACGTCCAGGCGACGATAACGTAACTGTGTATGAAACCCTAACCCTCTCGGCTGCACTTTTCAAGGAATTTCCTTAATCAATCATTGAACATGTTAATAATCAATAGATGGTCATTCGTTAAAAAATGATGCAACACAGTTTTTGATGATAACAGACTCTTTAAACTATCGGCGTGGCCAATGAGCTGCGCACAAGAACAAGAAGAAGATGTCGGTTAATGGTTTTTAAATCAATTATTAACAGCGATTAACCAATAATCAATAAATCAGCGACGTCCCCTAAATGAACTGAATCCAGCGGCTGCCCTGAAGGAAGGAAATCAGTCTGAAGACTGTTGAATGGTCTGTAGTTAGTCGGTCTGCTGCTTTATGCACCTGAAAGCTTCGGTGATTTCCTGACGATCACCATCTGCTCTGTTCTTCAGTCCATCCAGGAAGTCGGCGGCTACGTTCTGATCGCCATGAACGAGGCCGAAACCGTCCCGCTGGTCAATCTGAAGCTGATCCGAGGCCAGAACCTCTACGAAGGCCACTACGCTCTGCTGGTGATGTCCAACTACAACAGGAACCACTCGTCTGCAACTCTCAACTACACCAGCGGGCTGAGACAGCTGCAGCTCAGCCGCCTGACGGGTACACACACACACACACACACACACACACACACACACACACACACACAGAGAGACACACACAGAGACACACACACACACACGAGAGACACACACACACACACACACACACAGAGACACACAGAGACACACACACACAGAGACACACACACACACACACACACACACGCAGAGACACACACACACACACACACACACACACAGAGACACACACACACACACACACACACACACAGAGACACACACAGTGACACACACACACACACACACACACACACACACACACACACACACACAGAGACACACACACACACACACACACACACACACACACACAGACACACACACACAGAGAGACACACACACACAGACACACACACACACACACACACACACACACACAGAGACACACACACACACACACACACACACACACACACACACACACACACACACACACACAGAGACACACACACACACACACACACGCAGAGACACACACAGAGAGACACACACAGAGACACACACACACACACACACACACACACAGAGAGACACACACACACACACACACACACACAGAGACACACACACACACACACACACACACACAGAGAGACACACACACACACACACACACACACAGAGACACACACACTCAGAGACACACACACGCACACACACACACACAGACACACACACTCAGAGACACACACACACACACACACACACACACACACACACACACACACACACACACACAGAGACACACACACACACACACACACACACACAGAGAGACACACACACACACACACACACACACACACACACACACACACACACACAGAGACACACACACACACACACACACACACACACACACACTCAGAGACACACACACACACACACACACTCAGAGACACACACACAGACACACACACAGACACACACACTCAGAGACACACACACACACACACACACACAGAGACACACACACACACACACACACAGGGCTGGTTGGCACTTCAGGGCGTCCACTGCAACACTTGATCTGTTTCAGCTCTTCGGAGCCAGAAATCGTTCCTTATTGCACCTTTAAGAACGCGGAAGAGCGAGCCGAACTGCAGAGTCAGCGTGTGGAGCCAGAAATTAGAGTCGGGTCATAAAGGAATTAAAAGGCCTTTATTAAATAAACTGGTTCATCTTGAAAGACTTCGACTGTGGGTATGTTGGCTTCGAATATTGTTCAATTTTTCCGTGTTGACAAGAAGAGCTGCTGTGGACCTTCAGCACTTTTCTTACTAACTTCCTTTTCATTACACTATTTACTGCTCATTGGTTCCGCTTCATTTCATTTTACAAGCTGCCGAGGAGCGTCGGCCATGTTGCCTCACTTATTGTGCTGGCAGTGGGCTGGGCGGGTGGAGTCGGCACACCATTTAGAAATCCTCTGTCAACACCACTGTGCTCTGGCAGCAGGAAATAGACCTCACCCATATGAGCTTTAGCTGATGACGTAGCTGGTTTACTGTGCATGCATCCAGAAAGCTGTTTACTCTGCCGGGGTGGCATCCAGCAGTATTAACCGTGCTTAAAGTGAGCTCAGTGTCGCTCTGGAGTTGAAGCTCTAGGTGGTGGAGGACGTGTAGAAACTTAAATTGTGGTTTTGATGGTGTATGAAAAGAATTATTAACACACAGTAGTTCTTCCTGTAAATTTATTAAAAACGTATTTCTTTAAATTTACCAGAGAACAGAATCGAATCTGCATTCTGTGTCTCCCTCTTCCAGGATGTCATTAAGATGAGTGAAATACTCAAACCCAAATCTCCGTGTGTCATGGCTGCGCCTCCCATTAAATGACAATATCCTAGATGTTTTGAGCATCATTTTAAACACATGGTCACACAGGTCGGGGTCCTTTAACGTGAACCATGACAGCTTATCTGCTTGTATCTGAACTTCTTCAGGAACATTTTGACTTTATGACTTGAGAATTGATCGCGACTTGAACCTCAACATCATTTAGCTTTTGGAACCTTATGTGACGTTGAGCCCGTGACTCATGACTTAAACTGTACTCTTCGACCTTGACTGTGAACTCTAAAGGTTCAAGTCGCACACACCAGGGCCTATGACGCACGTCAGACCACCTGCGCCGTAAGCCCGCACACCGGCGATGTCTTGATGAGAGACATCCTGGGTACAGAACTGTTCTAGCGTTGACTTTCATCAACTCTCCAGAAAAGCAGCTATTTTACGACATTCGCTGCCCAGATCAGCACGTTCTGGCTACTGTACCGCGACCTCTTCTTCCGTCTGGCGTGCTGTGGGCGTCAACTAAAGCTGGTCCAATGACACTGTGGCGATCTTTAAGCACTCCTCTTCAGTTCACAAACACACACACCCACCATGTTTCCCACGGCACACCAACCTTACACACAATAACTACGCTGGAAATTCAAACCGATATGGGTTCATTCTCTACTTTCTTAGCTCGCCAACCCCTGGCAACATGCAAAAAGTCCACTATTTGTGATCCACCTGTTCTGGCTCTGCAGAACAGGTGGACCAGATTACTCTGCCAACAACCTGCTCGACTTCCAGGACGTCTGACTCCTGGAGTCCTCAGCTCATAACTGACCAGTCAAAAGAGGGAACTCCGGTATCTCCGGAGAAAACACAAAGCTGCTTTATTGCAAACAGGAGTGCCGCTCGGTTGAGTTCGACCTCAGCCTTTGACTTTGCATTTTCTTTTGGTTTTGTTTGTGATTTTGAAGAGGATTTCTTTCATTGAGCATTGGACTCTTGTTTACATACAAAGAACTGAGAAAGGACTCTTTGGCTGGAAAAAACTGTGGGGCACAAATTTTACAACACACTGTTTGGTGAAAACAAGTTCATTGTGTGTGTGTGTGTTTTTTCTTTCGTGTTGCTTTACTGGCTGGTTGTTTGTTTCCGACTCCAAGGGTCAGGAGCAGATAAGGTTGCATGTATCCTCTGAAGGGTTTGACTGGTGAAAGAAAATAATGGTAGTAATAACTACTTCGGTCAGACTTTGAGTCTAACTCAGTTCGTCATGTTACATTTAAGAAACGGCACTTACTTGTCTCTCAGTGTTCATAAGTTTGGTGTTTAACTCTGTGACAGAAGACTTGGGACTTAAATTTTGTGACTTTGTGAACTCTTGGACTTGGATCTGGATCACATCCGACTGGAATTCATGGATTTGATTTGATGACTTTTTTCTTGAGCTCCTAAGACTTAATGCTAAGACTTTATCATGCATTATGTGTCTCCATCATCTTCTCCTCACAGAGATCCTGAAAGGAGGGGTAAAGATGACCCACAATCCCTTGCTGTGTAACACTGAGACCATCCAGTGGTGGGACATCCTGGACAAAGCCAGCAATCCCAGCATGCTTTTCAAGATAGACAGCTTCACACGTAAATGTATGTAGAATAATGATGAGGTTTTCTCAGTAAGCTGAGGCTGTGATCTGCAGGGTTTTACTGAATATCAATGTGTGTGTGTTTCCAGGTGAGAAGTGTGATCCGGGGTGTGTTAACGGTTCGTGTTGGGCAGCAGGACCGGATCACTGCCAGAGATGTAAGCACGCAATCGCTCGAATACACACCCCTACATCTTTTATACTTCCTCAGTCACTGTCACACATGTCAAACTCTTTTCCTCTCCTGCATTTTCTCTCCATCTTTGTCTCATCGTCTATCTACTGTACATTATCTTACCTGTCCAACTCTCTGCACCTTTATCCCCCCTTTCATCTACTCTTCCGCTTCCTTTCCTTCCCCCTCTCTCATCCCTTAATTTAGTTTTAACTTCATTTTATCAACATTTAAAGCTAACAGTCTCCCTGTGTCTCCCTAATGTCGCGCTTCTCGATATTAATATACCATTAAATATAGAGGTCAAATATAAGGCATCAACTTTGTTACTCGTCTTCAAGATTCAATTGAAAAAGCACTCATGGTGCCAAATAATATTATTTATTTTTTACCTTTTCTTTTTGACTATGTTCTGCTTGTTACATTTCCTTTATTTGCTCTTTGTTAATCTTGTTTATTTTGTCTTTTGCGTGATGTTCCTGATTGTACTTTGATTAAATGACGGATGGCTTTGTTTAAGCAGCTTGGTTTCCTACCTTCCCTGCACATATCCGTTTAGTTGTTTCTTTACAGTTATGTTTTCAGTGTGCAAACAAATGAAACAAACAAACACAACATTCTTTTCAGCCATGTTGAAATGCCATGAGTTGTACTGCCAAAAACGCAATGACGTGTCTCTCTCTGTCTCTACTAGTCACCAAGTTGCAGTGTGCCGAGCAGTGCAGCAGAAGGTGTCGGGGTCCAAAGCCCATGGACTGCTGCAATGAACACTGTGCTGCTGGCTGCTCTGGACCTCGAGCCACAGACTGCCTGGTCAGTGTCAAAACTGTAGTCAGCTACAGTACCAGCACATTATCCTGATACAGTACTGCCGCTCTTTGTTACAGTTTGCATGTACAGTAGGTACAAATGTCTGGGACAAGATCATTTCAGAAATACGGGCTCTTGAGAGATTTACCTGTCTCTACCTGTCCTGAGACGTATCTGACTCAAGATCCTACATAAGTCCCACATCCAGCAAGTCCCATATTAAGACAGGCAAGTTCTCAGTCAAGTTCCAAGTCAAGACAGTCAAGACCAAATCAGGTCCAATTCAAAATGGGCAGGTCTAATATCAAGGCAGGCAAGTCCCAAGCCACGTTCCAATCATGACTGGCATGTCCCGTTCCAAGCCAGGCATTTCCCAAGTGAAGATTAGCAAGTCACACACCAAGTCAAATAAATCTCAAGCGAGGTCTTAAGTCAAGGCGGGCAAGTCCAAATCAGGTCCCATTCAAGTATGGCAGATCTAAAATCAAGGCAGGCTCTCCCAAGACAGTTCGCGTTAAAAAGATATGCAAGTCCCATACCAAGATAGATAAGTCAAACAGTGTACTTTGCAAGTCAAGACAAGCAATGCCATTCCAAACGGTCAGCCCCCTGCTTGAGTGCAGTTTTAGTGTTTTGAATCCAAACACTGATTGTCTGGTTGCTGACGTCTCTGGTGTAACCAGCTACATATCTATTAGTCTGCTCTGTCTTTGATCATGTCCAGGCGAGACATGATCTTCCTCTTTGCAACTTCAGTAATTAATATCAAGTCTTTTTTGATTTGGTCAAGTTGAGTCTGACGTCATCAGATTCTTGACTCATGTCTGGCTCAGTGGGGTTGTCTTATCCTCTCCACACCTCGAAGTGTCCTTGGGCAAGATACTGAACCTTGAGATGATCATGATGATTAGGCAAGTGTCTTGCCATCGCTGTGAATTGGTGAATAAGAAGCAAAATTGTAAAGCGCTTTGGATAAAAGCGCTAAATAAATGCAGTCCAAATCATTTGAAACTAGTTCAGACGAAGTTTATTTAACTACCGAGTGAAAAGCGAAAAGTAAATTTCACTCGGTCACTCCATTCTTCCTCTCTTTTCTTTCAGAAATAAATTTCCCAACTAACACCAAATGTTGTCTGCGACTGAGCTATGCTTCACTTGTTATCCACAGCTCAGTCACTGCAAAATATCTTCCTACCTGGTACATTTAGAAAATAAAGCTACAGTTACACACAATAAAGACACTCTCTCTCTGTCGCTCTACTTCTTCTTCAGGCCTGCAAGGATTTTAATGATGACGGAACCTGTAAAGATGCTTGTCCTCCTCTGACCCTCTACGACCCCAAAACCCACCAGGTGGTCAACAACCCCAACGCCAAGTTCACCTTCGGGGCAACGTGCGTCAAGGCTTGCCCACGTATGGACTTTAAACCTTCTGTTTTACTGACATCAACCCAGTTATTCATTTTTAAATATATACATTCAAATAATCACATCATCAAGTCCTGCTAGTGTCCACACTCACATTTCTGAACTTTCAACGACCGAGTTGCATTGTGGGTAACGTAGGTGCCAGGTTTTGACAAGGAAGAAAAATGTGTGCAATAAAAAAGACGCTATCGCTGGTTCTGCTACACCATTTTATACTTTTTGGGTTTGACAGTGTTATATGAGTGCAGTGATAAATCAGTGGAGTACTCCTTTAACTTTTGTTAGAAATGAATAAAATTCTGCTTTGTTTTTGTTTGCTTATAGATAACTATGTGGTGACAGATGGATCGTGTGTTCGCACCTGCAGCACTGGAATGTACGAGGTGGAGGAGAACGGAGTCCAACGCTGCAAAGCATGCGACGGACCCTGTCCTAAAGGTAGAGAGACCTAGAGAGAGACCTGAATAATAAACAAAAAACCTGACAGACTCTTTTTCTTCTTCCAGCCTGTGACGGAGTTGGGGTTGGCTCTCTGATCAACACCATGGCCGTCAACGCCTCCAACATCGAATCCTTCAGGAACTGCACTAAGATCAACGGGGACGTGTCCCTCATTGAAACCTCGTTTACTGGGTGAGACGCTCTTCGCTGCCTCACTGTCTGAGGTTCTCACAGCATTAAAATTTAAAATTAAAATGGCAGTTACAAAATTGAACTGCGATGTGACTTTACAGTGTCCTGGTTACTTTGGATAACCTGAGGAGTTCACTGTGAACTGTTTTCACTGCAATTTTTTCCATGTATGAGCTTGACAAGTTGGAATATTTACTTCATTTAGGTTTACTACAGCCATTTAAACCAGAACTACCTGCAAGACATGTTGATGGTACTAGAACAGCCTGCAGTTGCTTCAGCTTGATGTCTCAAACATGTTTTTTAATTTCTCGATCTACAGTTCTGTGATCTATGACAGCAACACTTGAAACTAAGGGTTTTCTTCATTTGCTCTTCCAGGGACGCGCACTATAAAATCCCGCCCATGGACCCGGCTAAACTGGAGTACTTCAGGACAGTGAAGGAAATCACAGGTAGGTCAAAGGTCATCAGTGCCTCTCTTTAGTAGTAACACTGAATTGTTTTGTCGGTTTTGTTAATATGACAGAATAATGTTATTAAATCTTCGACTTCTATGCACCAGTTACTGTTGTGACCTCTGACCTGTGACCAGTAACTCCCTGACAGTTGGTTACTGGAACAGTAATATTGATGATCTAGTGACTGAAGCTCAGACTGAATTGTGTAAAAAAAACAGCTTTTCTGAAAAGCCTTTTGTAGTGTTGTTTTCTGACGGTGGAAAGAAGCTCACATACAGAGGATGGTTGATCTGAACAGTGCAGGTACAGTCAGTCAGAGTGTGAGTGTGTGTCCTCCAGGTTTCCTGCTGATCCAGTCCTGGCCGGAGAATCTGACCTCTCTGTCAGTGTTTGAGAACCTGGAGATCATCAGAGGAAGAACAACACGCTCGTGAGTTAGTTGATAAAACATATTGTTATAAAAATAGTTTTGGACCAACTGTCTTGAATAACCTAAAATTGTATCTTTATATTTCTCAATGATTGATTTTATTTTATTATAAAATGCTGCTCCGGCAATAAGTGTAAGTGTAGTTTCTCAGTCACAGCCAATTGCTTTCATGTTCCAGCTCATAAATGACATCCTGTGCGCCCATGTGTTTGCAGAGAGTTAAAACTTGCTTCAGCACAGTTAATCCATCACATCACGTCAGCTCTTATTCTTGCCCAAGTTACAAGCTGATTTTTTATAGAGATTAATGATGCCGACGGCCTCGGGCATCATTGGGTTTCAGCTTGGGATAAGATGAACAGATGATCCCCGCATACATACGTACATGGCTGGTGTAATTTAAACATCGTAGACCTCACTATAGACCAGTTCCTCTCTGTGGCCAGTCAGTGCACTTTAACAGAATGAAGCGACGAGTCTCTAATCTTTAGTGGAAAACCAATCAGTCATATATGATATACAGTATTATGTTTGCAGGTACAGAAAATGAAAGGATATAGCGCCCCCTCCAGGCCAGTCAGTGTCATTTTTAGATTGGCAGACTGTTTGGAGGTTATCTAAATATCTTTAATCTAAAATTCAACGTGTCCTGTTTTGTGCTTTATGTCAGCGTTGACTTTTTCAATATTTAACCAACAACACCATCTTTCCTGAACCTTAATGCCATGAGGGACCAAACAGGACCATAAAAATTATGTGTTTATTGAAAAAGGATCTAGGCGTTAGTGTTAAGTGTTCTATAAAATGCATTTTCTAATGCAAATATATGAACGTAATTTTTAGGGGACAAACCAATCAAAACCAGGACCGATTCATTGTCCCTTCCACTGATGTCATCACGGGGTAGAATTAAACTTGACCTACCCCACCTCCAGAAACAACACTTTCTTAGTAGCTGAATATTAAATAAAACCTTCCCTCATATTAAATCTGTCCTCTCCAGTCAGCACAGTTTGGCGGTGGTGAGGACGAAGCACCTTGACTGGCTGGGTCTGCGCTCTCTGAAGGAGGTGAGTGCCGGCCGGGTATTGATGAAGGACAACTCTCAGCTCTGCTACACTCGGCCCGATCAGTGGACCCGCCTCTTCAGGTCCAGTGACCAGACCATCATCATACTCAACAACGCCCCCCCCGACTTCTGCGGTGAGTTTCTAGATGTGTGTCGGGTTTGTTATTGCCATCACTGCTTAGTGAAGTGAATGAAATAAGAAAATCTCCTTTCCCCCCCTTACACAGAACAACAGAATCGAACCTGTGACACGGAGTGTACGGATGAGGGCTGCTGGGGTCCAGGCCCCACCATGTGTGTCTCCTGTCGGCATTTCAACCGTAGGGGGCGCTGCGTGTCGCACTGTAACCTGCTGCAGGGGTGAGAGAGAACCAGGCTTCTATTTGAAACAGGCTGATATAAGAGGGTGTTTTTCTTATATTTATTTCCTGCTTCTGTTTGACAGTTTACTGTATATGTATGTAAAGCTTTGGGGGCTTCCATCCTGACTGCTGATGTTTCTCTTTGTGTGTTTTTCTGCAGCGAGCCCAGAGAGGTCGAGGTGAACAGCAGCTGTGTGGAGTGTCACCCGGAGTGTCTGCTGAAAAACGGGATCCCGACCTGCCACGGACCGGTCAGTCCAGCTGGTGTCTGCTGGGGTTCATTTCTGTTGTTCAAATCAAACCTTTCTACATGCAGTATCGAATGTTGTTAGACTGTCAAAGCACTGTGTGTCAATTTCTATCTTATCTATTTTAATCTGCACTTAGCAATAAGATAATTATGTAAATAAAATAATATTTAATATATTGTGCAAAAGATCTGTGATCTGTGATCAATGGTCCACTTAGTTTTTCTGAACTTTCAACCACAAATCATGTCTTCAGCTGAAGAAGACAGTGAGATGTGGTTAAGAAAGGCTAGTAATTGAACCTTTGAGCGTAGATTATTTTGTTGAATGAACATTCGTGCTGAAAGTATATCTCTTAACTTTTGTGTATCATCACAAGATAAAAAACAATACATTTATAAATAATGAGATAAACAAAGCAGGATAATGATTACTGAGTAGTGAAAAAGTCTAATAAAGTTAATAAAAACAAAGTTAAAACAGAAGAAAGGGTGTGACAGAAATGAACAAATGTAAAATAATAAAAAATAATATTTTATATCGCTTGTTTTTTTCAAAATATTTTGAAACATTTTAAATACGTAAAAAAACAGATCAGGTAACTAACCAAATTTTGTATAGATTACTTTTGAACATATCATCCCTCATCCACCCCCGACCTGCAGGGTCCAGACCAGTGTTCCCAGTGCGCCCATTTTAAAGATGGCCCCCACTGCGTGCCGCGCTGCCCCCACGGTGTGCTGGGAGACGGAGACACGCTGATCTGGAAATACCGGACCGGACAGCCCAGTGCCAGGCCTGCCACCCGAACTGCACACAGGGGTGAGACATGTTACTGATTCATCACTCCGAGCGGACTGACGTCTCTGATGTTTAATAGATTAAGAAAAGTGACTCATACTTGCATGTTTTGTGTCTCTGTGTCTGCAGGTGTTCAGGTCCTGGACTGTCTGAATGCACAGGGTACAAATGTGGCTTTTACTCACCACCAACTCAACATGACTGATGTTTTAAAAAAGCAGCTTGTTGCAGATTGTTTCTGTTGCATGTTGTCTCGAATCCTAACTGTCAGCTGATCCAGTTTTATCACGTGAAAGTTTATGTCACGGGTTCACAAAGATTTTAAAAAAAAAAACGTATCTTTGAGAACTCTTTGAGTTTATGAGAAATCATACTCGTACCTCACAATAATTTCAAACACAAACGTTGTGCATTCTGTACGTCCTCACAGTGCTGCCACCCACTCCACGTTGGCGGCGGTCGTGGTTGGTGGGCTCTTGATTGCTGTCATCGTCTCATTGGTTATCTTTGTGTTGCTACGGCGACGACGAATCACAAGGAAGAGGACCCTGCGCCGCCTCCTGCAGGAGAGAGAGGTGGGAGAGGGAGTATTCATTTTGTTAACGAAAACTGTGATGAAATATTTATTCAGACGAGACGAGACAAAACGGACTAAATGTGACTAAAACTCACGTGGACTTTTGATCTGAAACGAAGACTGAATATAAAAATAGCTAACAAAAATAAAACTAGAGAGGACACAAAAATACACACACATAAACACACTTGTGAAACACACAATCACAATCCTGTATATATGTCATGTTGGTGCTGGTGTGGTGTTGTGTGCTGTAGCTGGTGGAGCCGCTGACTCCGAGCGGTGAAGCTCCTAACCAGGCGCTGCTGAGGATCCTGAAGGAGACCGAGTTTAGGAAAATCAGGGTGCTTGGCTCCGGAGCCTTTGGGACTGTCTTCAAGGTAAGAATGTTTGAAACACGCAAAATATCACGGTGCTTTTATTGAAGCCACTACGTGTCGAAAATGAATTTATTATTATCTTTTAAAAAAAAACCTCATCCCTGCTGTTACTATATTGACTGTAATGAATATTATTAGGGGCTGTGGATCCCTGAAGGAGAGAATGTGAGGATCCCAGTAGCCATCAAAGTTCTCCGAGAGGCCACATCACCTAAAGCCAACAAAGAAATCCTGGATGTAAGACTCGTCTTCTTCTTCTTCTTCTTCTTCTTCTTCTTCTTCTGCTTGTTGTTTCTCTTACTTTTTTCTTTTTCCTCCTCCCACAGAGCCAGTTTATTACTGATGTTCTGTGCTGAAATTAATTATATTGCATATATATTATCATTATTTATGCACTTTATCTTTTTTTTTTTTTTTACAAAATAATGCTCTCAAATGACTTAATTCAGTGTGATTTTGATCTTGGATCTCGGAGATACATGGATGTACTTCAGGTTTCACTTCCTGACGAAGGCGTATCACTGCCCTCCACATGAGAGAAATAAGTAATTTGAAGGCTCAAATTATTAATTTGAGCGAGCAAAATAAGTAATTGAGGGGTATGGATCACTAAATTAAGTATTTTGAAGGCACAATTTAATAAATTTAGAGAACACTTTATTGAAAATCATCCCCACCAGGCTCTGTACTCTCATGCTTTCGTCGTCCTGCAGCGATTCTAAGGACGTCCTTTAGTGAGTGTGGACTTTCAACACTAACGTGTGTACTTGTGTGTGTGTGTGTAGGAGGCGTATGTGATGGCGAGCGTGGATCACCCCCATGTGTGTCGTCTGCTGGGGATCTGCCTGACGTCGTCGGTCCAGCTGGTGACTCAGCTGATGCAGTACGGCTGCTTGCTGGACTACGTCCGACACCACAGGGACCACATTGGGGCTCAGTGGCTGCTGAACTGGTGTGTCCAGATCGCCAAGGTGAGCGCAGATAAACGGGTTCTGTCTCGAAGTTTGACTGTAAATCATCTAAGTAGAACTTCTACAAACCAGCCCCCCTCTGCTCATGAGCTCATGTCTCAGTTTACATTCGTTCAGGAAGAAAATCTCCTGCCTCAGTCTCTGCCTGAGGCATTAGCTCTGTCTGCAGCTCACTCTAAGCCTGCTGAGGCCTATTAGCCTGAACGCAGCAGAAACAGCGTGTGTGCTGAGGCGGTGTTAATCTATTCAGTCTCTGTTTTAAGTCTCGTTTGGATCTTAAAGTGCTGGGAAAATCACAAACAACAAGGTCATGAGCTCAGGGTAAAACCTGTGTTGCTCTGCAGCATTAGGCTGCCGGTTTACTCGAACAGCTTCAGAAACCCCCTCCCCAAACGTCAGATGGGGGGGGGGGCTGTGTCTGGCAATTTCTGTAACTCTGCTTACTTTACTGTAGTAAGCAGAGTTTGAACTCTCTCAGCTCTCTTTCGTCATTCTCGACACTTTTCATGTGAACAACAGAGTGCGACACTCCAGATGTCTTCCAGGAGAGAGAGTGTGCTCTGTTATCACGTCTCCCCCTCTCTTTGACAGCTCGGTCAACACCCACTTAAACCTGCGTGTGTGTGTGTGTGTGTGTGTGTGTGTGTGATCAGGGGATGAACTACCTGGAGGAGCGCCACCTGGTGCATCGAGACCTGGCGGCGAGGAACGTCCTGGTTAAAACTCCCAACCACGTCAAGATCACCGACTTCGGCCTCGCCAAGCTGCTGACGGCTGACGAGAAGGAATACCACGCTGACGGAGGAAAGGTGTGTTTGTTATTTCTAAACATTTTTCTCTTTTGGCAGAGCTACTGGGCTAACAGTTTCCCCCTGCTTCCAGTCTTTGTGCTAAGCTAGGCTAAACATGGACAGAGATGATATCCATCTGCTCATCTGACATTTTGCTCAGATGGTTCTTCTGAAGATATAATGATGTTTAAAAATAACCCGCAGGACTGTTAGCGTCTCCAGAAGTCAGTTTATGTTTGTCCCTCTGTAGGTTCCCATCAAGTGGATGGCGTTGGAGTCGATCCTGCAGTGGACCTACACACATCAGAGTGATGTCTGGAGCTACGGTGAGTCAACCCCGGCTCTCCAGCTCGCACAAGGTCCCGAGGTCCCGTCTGATTAAAGAACACCTGTAGTCAGACTTCGACCTGCTCTCACTGTATCCCGTGATGTTGGACATATTAGTTTAATGTATTTCTGGTCATAAAAGTCTCAGATGCATTTGACTTTTTTCACATCTTGACGCCAAACAAATTCTTTGAACTTCTACCTTCAAGGTTCTTCTCATAACAGTTGTCTTTTAGGACTTGTGTTGATGTAACTTTACCAACCAGCCAGTGAGTTTTAGCAGTCGATGGTCTGTGGTCTGCAGGTGTGACGGTGTGGGAGCTGATGACGTTCGGCTTGAAGCCGTACGACGGCATCCCGGCCAGTGAGATCGCCTCTGTGCTGGAGAGAGGAGACCGGCTGGCCCAGCCCCCCATCTGCACCATCGATGTCTACATGATCATGGTCAAATGTAAGAGCAGAGGAGGGACACAACAAGAAACAAGAGTCTACAGTCATGCTAGCAGCTCTGTGAGCTGTGTTTAGGCTGGTGCTTTGAGCTGAAGGCTAATCAGCAGTAAACACAGAGCGCAGCTGAGGCTGATGGGAACGTCAGCAGCTCTGCAGGTGTTTGGTCAGAAACCAAAGTGTCGGACGCGTTAACATGTCGACCTGATGGTGGCGCTAGATGGAAAGAGTTATTACAGTTCATCCTGAGGGGAGCATGAACGATGAAGCACGTCTCATCACAGTCCAGCAGCTGCTGAGATGTTTGGACAAAAGTGATGAACCCACCGAGACATCGGCATCCCAGCTGCTAGCATGACTAAACGACGATAGTTCCACGTTACAACAGACACCCGGACAACAACAGACACTTGAGAGTCCAGCCGAGGAAACGTTTGTTAGTTAAGGAACATTACGGTTTATTACAACGTGGCTCTTATTTTGGTAGTTTTGTCCATCATTTCTATTAGTAATAATAACGTTGTGCAGCTGAGATCTGTGAACACCAGAGCTCATGTGTGCATATGGAAGAGTTATAGAGCATGTGCACACATATTAGTCATCCGACCAGACATGCCAAAGTTAAAACCAAACCTCCGCCTTTGCTTACATGTCATTACTGTACATTACATTACTATTTGTCATTAATTGTTAAGAATACATGTAAAGTCTGTCTGTTTTCAGGTCAAACTTGAGCTTGTTGCTCAAAATAACCAGATTTTAGTGATGAACAGTAATATTTCAAAACACGACCCACCGGTACTGGGAAGAGAGAACCCAGTGTGGTCGTCGGTGCTATATTGACCCCAGCTGGGTCACTTTTAGTGAGCTGTAGCCCTTGTGGCTGTTAGTGAATGAAGCGCTCTGACTCCTGTCTCAGGGTGACCTCCCCAGCCCTGCAGACAGCAGGTTTTACTCTCGCCTGCTGAGCTCGGATGACATGGAGGATGTGGTCGACGCTGATGAATACCTGCTACCTTACAAAGGACTGGGTGACCATGACAACCGTCCCTGCAATGCCACGGTACACACACACACACACACACACACATTTTTTGGCCACTTGTTGTCTCTCTCTCTCTTAGTTTCCATTTTCTGTTTGCTTCGTTGACGGGATGTGAAATACGTTTGTGTTGCTGAAGCACATAGAGGTCGTAAATAGTGGATGAAAGGAACAATGAACAAAAAAATCATGATTTGATGAATGAAAAGTAAACAGTGACCATTCAGCAGAATCAAAATATGTCTCACATACCTTTTCTTCCAGTGTCACGTTTACAAGATGAACACATTTTACCGTCTCTCGTTTTTCATCTCAGAACGGCCGTCCAGTCAGAGAGAACAGCATCGCTCTGCGTTACATCTCCGACCCGACTCACAACTCGCTGGACAAAGACGACTTCGCCGGCCACGGTACGCTCTGTGTGATGACTGAGCATATGGACAGAAAATACAGACATAATTAAGAACCGAAAAGAAAATAAATGAGCAAACGACGAACTCTCTAATAATGAACCTAAAAAACATGAAGTAAATGTAGAGAGTAGTAAAACGGTTTAGCCAATAGGTGAATTACAAACAAACAAGTAATTAAGTTTTTTCATAGAGAGCAGAATTTAAAAACAGTAAGTAAAAACAGCATCAAATATAATTTAATAAAAATGACACAAAATAAATAAACTAAATGTTCACAAATAACAAGTAAGTAAATAAATCAGTGAATAATTCAGCTTGTTTTCTCTCTTTCAGAGTACATGAACCAGAGTCTGAGTGAGACCAGCAGGAGCAGCAGGCTGTCGGAGGTTTTGAATCCCAACTACGAGGACCTGAGCGCGGGCTGGGGCGCCGCCTTGCCCCGCTCACCCCTGGAGGATCCGAAGCCCTCCGCCAGAGTTCCCGAGGGACCCGAATACCTGAACTCCACCCAAAGCTCGCTCCCCCTGGCCGCCAGCGACAGCCTCGACAACCCGGACTACCAGGCCGACTTACTGCCGCAGGCCACGCCCACGACCGCTTTAACGGGGAACGGTCTGTTCCTCCCGGCGGCGGAGAACCTGGAGTACCTGGGTCTGGGTGCTGCACTGCACGCCCCCATCCGCTAGGGGGCAGCAACAATCTGACACCCAGAACTGGAACTGAGGTTCTGTGGAAACAAAATGTCGCCCACTTGGATTTAGGCTGCTGACAGTATTTAACTGAGCTGTTTTACTGTGAAGTTTCCCAGGAAATGCTGAGTGAGCAGCAGCAGTTACTGAGGGGGAGGGGGAGGAGGAGGACAGGACGTTTTCCAGGGATTCAAACTCACAAACTGGACCTTTCTCTCAACTTTTAAATGGCTTCATTAACTTGTTTGACGTGACAAACTAGTGAGAACCCCGTGGAAAGCAAACAGCCAGAAGCCAGCGAGACAGAACCCACACAGAGTCTCTTCAGGTTCACCAGGACAGAGACTTTATTCGATCCGTCTCGGCCCCTCTGGGGACGCTGCGGACGATCCGGGCGTCAGCAGCGCGATGGATTCTTGGACTGAAACGCCATTTTCAATATGTCTTCCACTCCATCTTTCCTCTGCATCCTTCCCTTGTCAGCACTTGTATTATGCACTATGGAAATAAAATCAGGTCCTAAACATCAAAAATTCATCAGCTGGCACTTTGCAAATGTGCACAGCGCTTTAAAAATGTGCAAAGAAGAAAAATTCTGTATCTGCTCATTTACACGGACTCAGGTCGTCTTGATGATAAAGGCCGCGAGCGGACCTGAGTCCACACGATGGATCCTCGGCTCCATCGGGTATCAGGAAGCTCAGTGGCGCCCCAAGCTGGCGATGTGACGGCTCTGCGGCTCAAATCTAAGTGCACCAAAGTCGACTCTGCTGCAGCTGCGTGTCGCTGCCACCACGACACAAACACTGGCTCACTTTCTTGTTTTAACGAGATCCTTTTCATGTTATTAGGAGACACTTTCAGTCCCCCTGTAAAGCATTTCTAGGCAATATCTAAACATTTAATAAATGGGTTATAACACACTATAACGTGGTTATAAGCTGGTTTTTCAGTACTTGTATTCATTATCTGTTTGTACAGCAGCCTCCACTTTACAGTTATAGTTGTCAACAAATACATTAATGACTTATATCTGCTTACAGCTGCAGTATAGTCTGTTATTAACCGTTTCTTAAATGTTTATGTGCTGCTTGTAAATGCTAAACTGGGGGACTTGGTTATTAGATACCACATTATTCCGTTTGAAGTAAAACACGTTTTATCACTGTATCTTGTTAAATAATGGAACGAGCAACGTGCCGCCCATCTGAAACTTTCAGCCATATTTTAGTTTCCATCCGCTGCCTCCGCAGGAGAATCTTCCACACTGGAGCTTTTAAATAGTCGGAAGCGCTTGTTTTAAACTTTGGTCCGTGAAAAGTGCAGAATTGAAGGCGCAGCGATTCCAAATGAACAGTCGAGTTCGCAGAGACAAAGCAGAGGAGAATATTCTGTTTTTCCTCAGATGCTTTAAATAAAGTGTTCAGTTCGACATCTTCGGCTGCAGTCTCCTGAAGCCGGTTTCGTTTGATTCGGATCCCTGAAGGCTGACACACAGGGACGGCTGGACCAGCTGCGTCTCTGTCGGACAGGTGCTCTCTGGAATAAAGGTGGAAAAAAAGTCACATCTCATCAAAACAAGTGACACTTTGTGAAATCAGCAAAACCTTCTGTCAGCATTTGACTTGAAACACCTTCAGTTAAGCTTAGATTGTTGTTTTTTTACTTGTGTGCCAAGTTGGATGAGTTTTACTGAAGTGTAAAAAGTGTTTTATTCTCCCTTTACTTGACAAGAATGAGCCAAACTCTGATTTACTGTTACTGCACTCTGACTCTATTAGCTGTTACTGCACTCTGACTCTATTAGCTGTTACTGCTTGCTACTGTTTGTCACTGCTGTTAGTGGAAATGTACGGAAGCTGAGAGGCGGGTTGATGGTTATTCTTCAGGTTCATCTCAAGACAACAAACGTGCCCATATTTCAGGCTGAGCGAGTCTCCGCTCTGACGAAGACGCTCTTTATGTTGAAACATTAGTAGCTGCACTTCTTTAAAACGCTTTTCGAAGCGCTCCAGTTTAGTTTTTAACCCCGTTATTATGACCCGAGAGCTGAATTATTTTACTTCCTGGAGTTTTCTCACGACTTTCTTGGGACTTAAATGTGTTTGAGGGTAACGGATGAACCCCGTCTGATCAGGACCGGAGTCCGGCACAAGTCCAAGTCTGAGCAAGAAGAGTCCAAAGAAACAGAAAGCAGTGATTCAGTATTCTTCACCCTGTTGTTCGTAGAGAGAGTCAACTGTGACACAGCTTCAACCACTCAGTACAGTTCTTTGGATTTAGAAAAGTTTGACATGTGACAGAAACAGGAAAACCTGCGTCAGCAGTTTCCATCCAGATTCAGCCTACATTTTAAACCTTTAAAAGTTTTTTTCCACTCCGCAAATTGAAAATGTGCTTAAAAACATGTGGATGGAAACACATAGTGTTGCATTATTTGCTAAAAGTGTGATTACAAGAGAAAGATATAAACTGAAATTAAAAACTAAATATTCAGCATCTGAGGACGCTTGGTTATTACGTGGCTAAGACACACTGATTCGACCATCGCCTGCACTTGAAAATAACAGAACTGAGATTCGAAGTGAAGCCGACTGGACTCGAGACTGGAGACAGAAGAGAAGTCCGAGTCCGGACGCTCGTGAGACCAAGATCTCGACGCCAGACTTGAAATAGTTACATCATGTTTCTGAGGCAGCAGTTTGATCTTTACAACGTGACAAAAAATCAGCACAAGTCCTGAAGTCTAAATAATGAGCCTAAAATATGAATTATCAACCACGACTGCACTCAGCTTCCATAGAAAATGACACAGAGGAATCACGTTGAATGTCTGTAAATGTTTTATTGTTTCATTAGCTTTAATTGTTGTTAACTGTGAAAAATAGTTTGAGAAATCTTTGTTGTTTACAGGAACAGCTGACCTGCTAACAAGGCCACCAGTTTGTTGGAAAGACATTAAAGTTTCTGTTTTGTTGTCTGACACTGGATGAAGCTGAGTATCTGCATGATAATGTGGCGAACGATATGATAAGTTCATCAAAGTTGAATTGGTTTGTGGTTTTTACTGAGAACAAGCCAAACACCCACAACATCTTCAAAATCTTTATTGGCTTTATTTAACAGAACAGAACTGAACACAAAGACTGGACGAAGGCCGGGGAACCGGAGAAAACAGAAAATAAAAGAGATTTTAGAAAAAATCAACATGAAAGAGAAATATTATTTGAATGCACCTTAAATTTCCGTGAGACTAATTCATGCTGAGTTCTGGTGTCGAACATCTAAACCCAGCTCAGCGTCAGCTGCTGCTCCGTCATTTACTCTCATCTCACGTCGAGCTGGTTTGGATTTTCAGAAATGGATTTTTGATTCAACAGAATGAGACTTAATCTGGTCAAGTTTGATTAAAAGTGCATGTAGAGATCACGCCTCTTTTTAAGGCTCATTTTTCATTATTGATCATTCAACCGCGAATTTGACTTTATTGTTCCAAAAGGAGAAAAGCCTGGAGGAACAGTAAACACAAAACTAGAATATAAATCTGTAAAACCCGCCACACAAGCTCACATGATACAAAGTACATCAAGAGACTTAACATGAAACTTCAGGCCATCATCATCATCATCATCATCATCACCCACCAATTTTAGATGAAAGTTTAACTAAATTATAATTCCACTTCATTTGAAGTCAGTGAGACAGACAGCGTTCACATCAGCAGCTCAGTTGAAGCTCTCTGAGGGGAAACAGTGGAAATGGGGCCATCTGCTGGCAGAAAGCAGCTCCAGCAGGAGCTCCAGAGCAGGAGCGGTGGTGATAACGGCTGCTTCAACGCTGATTTCTGTGGAGGAAAAGCTCCACAGGTCGACTTCATGTGTCTGTGCTGATCGAGTGATGTGAAAACTAGATCATTCACTGATGCTGCAGGAAATATGATCATCAAAATGTTTTCCCTTCTAACACTTTGATTTCAAAACGAGGCGTCTGCAACATAAAGACAGTAACTGAAAATGATCTTCCACTGTAGAGTAAAGCATTCAGCTCAGAGAGGCTGAAGCCTGCGGAGACTTCAGGTCGTTGTGTTTTAAACATTTCGTTACTGATGACTCTCATAAGAACTGCAGACACTGTCGATCCAGTTGTTTGTCCACAGCCGGGACAGCAGATGTTTTAATGTCTGCTGGTCGTGCTACACCGCTGGTCACATCTGTACAGTGTATATTATACTGTCTGTCTGTCTGTCTGTCTGTCTAACACATGTCCTCATGTCCCCCTGGTCAAAGCAAAGCAGGATACATGGGAATGCTTGGGCCCTTGGACCAGACGTTGTGAGGAAGCTGCTGGTTGGGTAAAGACATCAGACTCAGGTGTGGATTTTCACAACCAACTTCAGGTATTCCGGAAAAGATTTTCAGCTATAAGAAGCATTGAGCTCATTCCAGATTCAGAGTTTTTAATGGCCAGTTTGGTAACATCAGATGATGAAATATGTCATGACAAAAACATTTTTGTGAAAGACGTCTCAGAAATTCCTGAGTTAAATCAGGTACCATCATGCTTGTGGGCACAACACAAGTATGATGTAGGATTAATCAACGATGCTGAGCCTGTAGTAATCACACCAAAATCTTCATACAGGCCGTGTCAGAACCAATATCCTTTGAAGAAGGAAGCTGTTGACAGTATTAAACCGGTGTTTGATTCTCTTTTAAAAGCAGGAGTGATTATTCCATGCGCAAATTCTCCAGTCCGAACACCTATTTTCCCCGTACGGAAACTCCGGGACGCCGGAGAACCACAACATTGGAGATTCGTGCAGGACCTGCAGGCGGTAAATGCAGCAGTACATGCAAGAGCACCCAATGTTCCCAACCCACACACAATACTCTCACAGGTGCCACCTGGGAGTAAGTGGTTTTCAGTTGTTGACCTGGCTAATGCTTTTTTCAGCATCCCAGTGGATCCTGACAGCCAGTATTGGTTTGCGTTCTCTTTTGAAGGTAAGAGTTTCACATTCACCAGACTTGTCCAAGGGTATTCGGAGAGTCCTGGAATCTTTAACGATGCGTTAAAAAACTATTTGGAAATGTTGAAATTGACAGAAGGAAGTGCGCTGCTACAGTATGTAGATGACCTTATGATCTGCTCAAAAACAAGAGAGGCTTGTGTAAAAGACACACTAGCTTTGCTCAATCACCTTGCAGAAAATGGCCACAAGGCTAGCTTGTCCAAGCTGCAATTTGTGTCTGAAAAGGTTATATTCTTGGGTCATGTGATCTCAGCTGAGGGGAAGTCCCTATCACCCAAAAGAACCCAGGCAATTCAGCTCATCCCAAAGCCAGAAACAAAGAAACAAGTTATGGCTGTCTTAGGGACGATGTCGTACTGTAGACAATGGGTTGCAAATTATGCACAGACTGAAGGCCCCCTTGCAGATATTGTACATGGGAGAGGTCTGACAGCGAAAGACAAAGTCCACTGGACACCAGAAGCGGAGAAGGCTTTTGTGGACTTAAAGCTGGCCCTCCAGACACCCCCAAGGCTGTGGCGGCTGCAGAGAAAGCTGTTATAGCCTCACGAGACATTGTGGGTTATGCTGATCTGACATTGTTGGTTCCACATGCTGTCTCAATGATATTGCTTGAACAGAAAACATCACATCTCTCAACAGCCAGGTGGTTAAGATACAACACCATATTGCTTGAAATGCCTAATATCACTGTTAAGAGATGTACAGTGCTTAACCCAGCAACTCTCAGCAACAGACTGAACCTCACCAGTGATAACAGCGACTTGCTCCCCAGACCAGATCTGAACCTCAATCCAGAGCTGGAGCTGTGGCAGTGATTCAGCATCAGAGATCTTAAAAATCTTGCTTTGCAGCTTACATGAAACAATTCTGGCTAAACCACTCCCATCAAATTACTCACTACAGGCAGCAGAGTTAGTTGCATTAACAGAAGCATGTAAATGTGCTAATGACCAAACTGTGAACATTTTCACAGATAGCAGATATGCATGGGGAGTGGCGCATGACTTTGGAAAACTCTGGGCAAACAGAAACTTCCTTACATCCACAGGCAAACCCATTGCACATCACACACTGGTTGCTGAACTCTTGGATGCTGTGCTGTTGCCTAAGCAGATTGCCATTTGTAAATGTGAAGCACACACTAACAACCTTGATCCTATCTCACAGGGGAATGCCAGAGCGGATAAGGCAGAAAAAGCTGCTGCCAAACAAACACCGACCACTCAGTGTGTTGCAGTAACTAATGAACCTCTGACACCTACAGCTGATTTGCAGGAACTGCAGACAAGAGCAACGGCAGAGGAAAAAGCAGTGTGGCGAAAGGCAGGCTGCACGGTCACAGACAAAGTGTGGTATGGAGCAAGTGGCAAACCATGCTTACCAAAGTATCTGTTCCATTATTATGCTGTGTTGACCCATGGGCGAGACCATGGGTCAAAGGGGAGCATGATGCTGGAGGTGAACAGGTACTGGTTCACAAAGGGGTTTAATAACTTCTCTCAAAAATTTTGCCAAAAATGCATTGTTTGTGCAACCAATAATGTGGGGAGAAGTATTCAAATCCCACAGGTGGCCCATGTGCCTCCTGAGAGACCCTTTGAACACCTGCAGATGGATTTCATTGAGCTGACACCCAGTGAGGGAAAGAAATATTGTTTGGTCATTGTTGACATGTTCTCTAAATGGGTGGAGGCCATTCCAACGGCCAAACAGGATTCAGCAGCAGTAGCAAAGAGTCTAATACGAGATATCGTCCCGCGCTGGGGTATTCCAGATAAGATTTCCAGCGATAACGGTACACCTTTCATGAGCGCAGCATTGAAGAGTGTAGGGGAGTATCTTGGTATTGATTTAAAACATCATTGTGCTTATCACCCAGCCAGCGCAGGAGCCGTGGAGAGGGAGAACAGTTCTCTGAAAAACAAGCTTGCTAAGTGTTGTGATGAGACAGGGCTGCCCTGGACAAAAGCACAGCCCATTGTTCTGATGTACATGAGGTCCAGGATAAGAAGCGGGGGGGTCTCAGTCCTTTTGAAATCCTATTTGGCAGGCCATTGAACACTGGTATTGGGCCAGTGAAAAGACAACTTCCTGACACCAGCCAATGTGAGGATGAGATGCTACGCTATTGCACAAACTTGTCCACTGTGCTTTCTGATATTCACAAACAGGTGAAGGAAGCCATTCCAAAGGCTGCAGAGAGGAAACTGCATGACTTGGAGCCTGGAGATTGGATCGTGGTGAAGGATTTCAGACGGAAGAACTGGCGGGCTCGCAGGTGGAATGGTCCCTACCAGATCTTGCTCACCACTGAAACAGCTGTAAAGGTGGCAGAGAGAGCTACGTGGATCCACGCCACCCACTGCAAACGAGTACTGGAGCCGGGGCCAGCAGCCAAACACCAGACAAGTGAGATCGAGATCAGTGAGTGAACCGAACCTTCCTCCCCTTGTGCATTCAGGGTGTATTGGAGGGGAGTGGCGGTCCCGTGGGGGAGTTTCTCTGAGCACAGAGATTCCACTGGGACCACCTAGAACCACTACCCTCCCGAACCAACATCACGGCACACTGATTAGGGGGTAGGCAGAGGTGACACAACTGATAAGATGACACTTGAGACCAGAGAAAGATGGCGATGGAGGGGTGACGGACTGAGAAGCCACGGAGACGGGGTGCTGCTCGCTGTCATCATTGTCCTGTCATCAGTCTCACTAATGGAAACATTCAAATCACAACTAACCCCAGAAGAAGGGGGGTCAAAAGGGAGGTGCCATCCATCTTCCCCAACATCCCAGCTCAGCTGGAAGACAACGCATGGTATGCAACTATACTGACTATTGCCAGAAAAGTGACTAACCAGAGCTGCGGGGGGGACTCCATCCCAGTGAAACCCACGCCATTATATGTCTCTGAGACCCTAGGAGTCATGGTGGCATTCACCCGGGGGGTTACTCTGCAGAACAGAACAGTGAGAGACATGGGAGCTGCACTCAAGCTATGTAACATCAGCATCACCAACTACGACGGCTCCACAGCCAGGTTTTGGAACATGAGCCAAATAACCCAGCAAGGAATTCATCAGCCCATCATTACTACCAATCCAACGTCCTAGGCCAGTACGGTTGGATTCACCAGACAGTGCTACACGTCTAGAGACCACTTCCTGGGGACTTCAGCATGCAAACAGATTGTCACTACAACATGCGGCACCGGGTGGAACAAGGGAGGCCGAAGCGAATGCAGGGGACCTCAGCCATACATCGCTCAGCTGAATCTGACTGACACCACCAGCTTACACCGCCCAGGAAGCGACAATCCCATCGTCCTGATGCCAACAGAGGATGGATTTGGATCCCTAAGAGAGCACGTGTGGGTATGTGGACAACATGTTTATCAATCCCTCAGACCGGGGTGGTGTGGCACCTGCTACCTTGCTAAGCTGATAACATCTGTGAACATTCTACCCACCATCACTCATTTTCACACCCACTATGCTCACTATTACTTACCACACAGAGCACGGCGATCCACTACGAGAGTGTCACCAGGGGAGAAAGGAATCATCCTTTGGCATCCTCCCCTGGTGGGGGACTGTGAATAATGCACACAAGATAGACCACCTGGCCATAGATCTTGAGAACTTGACGGCACTGGTAGAGGTAGGGTTTTCTACTCTCACTCCTACCATGCAGGGGATCAAAAACTTGGCCCTGCAGAACATAATGGCTTTGGACTTGATGCTGACTAGTCAAGGAGGAGTTTGTCATATTATTGGGACTGATTGCTGCACCTATGTTCCAGACATCACAGACAATATGACTCATGTTGTTTCCCATCTGAACGACCTACTGCATGAGGAGAAAAGCCTAGACTCCCAGAGTGTGGGATATGTGGTCATGGCTGACTGTGGGAGGATGGAAGAATGTGTTGATGAAAATGTTGGCTCCCGTGCTCCTAGTTATTGTGCTCTTCCTCCTTTTGACCTGCTGTGTAATTCCCTGCTTCAGATCAATGATTGCTACAGCAATTAAATCATCTATGGGTCAGTATATGAATATGCCAATAGAAACGTCCAGCTCTGTTGAATGGATTCCACCGTTTGACAATGAGATGATTTGAGGAGAATAAAATTGCATGTAACCACACTGGATTTTGAAGTATGATGTGAGTTTAGAATAAAATGCTCATGTATGCTCATATATTACTGCTAGAGCTATTTACCTAATGGTTCAAGTTATAATAACAATAATAGTTCTGTTGTTTTGCTGATTCACGCATGCTTATTGGTTATAACCTAGGTTTTTGGTTTAGTCTCATTAAATTTTTTTAGTTCATTCCTATTTGTGTCCAGTTATAATGATAATGATTGCTAATGACAGGCTATTGAATTGAAGTGTGCTGGATAAGCTAATGATAAGTATATGTGGGGTTTTTCTTCCTCTGACGCTTGAGGTTTTCCCCACTTGTCTGGTTGTTTGATTTTTCCTTTCCTACTTAACGTTTGTTCTTAATTATTTTGATTAGCATTTATTTTTAAGATGATTTTATGCTAAAAAGGGAGGAATTGTAATGGCAAGAACAAACAGACTCTCTGATATAATAACATACAGATATTATTATAATTGTTTGGCGTCAATACTTCATTTGTGTATGATTGTTTGGACTGCGAGATGAGAACAGTACACTGATAATGATGACATGGAACTACAAATTATCCTATTGACTGTTATGTCCAGACTTCAGGGACACTCTTCTCCCCGGGTTGAGGAGTCTGACTCTGAAGACTGGATAAATAACTGATGCTCTTTTTCCTCTGTACTCATTCAGAGCAGATTATACTGATGTATGTTTTTGCTGCTGTGAGTCCGTCTGCAGACGCTTGAAGTAAACCTACAGAAAGACAAGTGATTGCCTTGAGTGTTTCTTTATTCCGAAGGAATTGCCACTACACCATGCAGATTTGTATCACAGGGGAAGTGTATTAAGCAGGTAATTATAGATAGCATGAAACACAAACAGTATGTTTTGCATGAAAGCGAACACAGCTCGTGACACAGAATAAATCAACCAATCACGTATTTCCATAGAGCTCATCTGGAGTCTGCTGCTGCCTTTGTTTCTTCATTTGACCTAAAAAATGATTTCTTTGTTTTCAACCAAAACCAGAGAGTCTGGATTATTTTTGTGTCTGTACTTCTAATCGATTTATATACTGATATATAAAATATGTCTTTCTACAGTTACACGTTGATAATCGTTGAACAGATTTTTTTATTTGAACGATATACAAAATAAAATCTTAGGTGCTGACTTTCCTTGATTGAATCCAGACTGAATCAGGTTTTATCTGCTTCTTTCTGTTTGTTACAAGCAAATCTGTTACAATATGAGAAACAGCTGCTATTGGTGGAAATAACCAGAACTTCAGAGAGGTAACGCTACACACATACAACATCAACTTCCACTGTTATTTAGAAACATGCGGACATGAACTGCAACACTCCATCGTTCCACAGGGTGGAGCTGCGACAGAAAGCAAAGAAATGAAACGTGTTCATCTACATAAACAGAAGGAAGCTGCAGAGGCACTTTGGGTTCAGAATATCTGAAAGAATGTAAAAAAGACTAAATAAAGTCCAGGTCCAGGTCCAGGTCCAGGTGGAGGAGGTGGAGCAGAAGGAGTGGAGGAGTCTCAGTGTGTCTGCAGAGACGGTGTAGAAGGACAGAGCAGCAGCAGAGAGTCCAGATACACTGACGATACTCTGCCACATCCAGAGGAACACACAGGGACGATGGTGGACTTGCCTTTGTGTCTGACAGTGGAGCTGATCTCAGAGCAGTTCAGACTGCAGCACTGACACTCATCTCCACTTGTTGTGATTCCTCCGTCAGTCACTGCTGGGTGAAGCTCTCCTCTCCACTCCACCTCCCAGTAACATGGCCCAGTCAGTGCCTCTCCACACACCAGCTGCTGCTTCAACCTCTGGATCATCAGGACACAGCTAGTCCTCAGAAGACATTTCTGATTCCTCACACTCTGACAGAGACCGCTTCCATCTGATGAGAGAAGAAGACAGACAGCAGAAGTGATAAATCAGTGTTTACAGAGACTCCCTCCATCAGCTGTCAGTCAGTGAAGCAGCACATCCAGTATAAAGACCAGCAGGGACCTCAGTCCTGTTCAGACCAGAAGTGGAGTGGCTGTGTAGCGCAGCCAGCTTCCTTTCAGCGCTCATGTTAACGTGTTGGAGTGAACACACTGAGCTGGAAGCTCACACACCTGCAGAGACTTTGGGCATCGAGTCTGTTTACTCTGCAGATTTCACTGAAGCACACAGTGGAAATAAAGTGCTGGGAGTCCCTGAACGCATCATGACTGCAGAAACAGAGAGATGTTCACTGCTCACTTTAATGATGGATTTACTGCTGTTAGCGCTCAGAGCTGTTAAAAACCAGCGTCTCAGTCACGTCTGAATATTTCATCTACTTCTGAAATATTACATGACAAATGTGTAAATATGGAGTCTGTTATAAAAACATTTGGACACAACAAAACAAATGACAAATGGACAGATATATATATGATGTTAAAGGTCCTACATGTTCAAAGACTGAACAGCTAAACATCAGCTGTGATTACTGGACTTCAGCAGAGGTTCTGGTCTGCAGAAAGACCACATGGTGACTAAATGTAACGATGGTTCTTTGAAATAAGAGCCAGTGATCTGCAGGCTTCAGTCAGACTGATCTCAGAGCTGTGACAAAGATGAACTGATCAGTTGTTTAGTGTTGAAATGAGAGAACAAACACTTTGAGATCAGATTTGATGCTTCTGATGAACGAGGACACTGTCTCTGTACATGTTGTAATGCTGCCAGCTGGAATCCAGCTTTATTTCCTGTAGACATGAACACAGCAACAACAGTCGTCTTCACATCGACTCAAACACATGATCACAACGAGCTTCTGGCTCATCTGATTGGCTGACTGTTCTCTCTCTCTCTGTCTCTCTGTCCAATGAAGCCCGTCACCATCCTCCTCTCACAGCTTCACTGAGGAAAGCAGCCACTGAGAAGGTCGGAGGTTTACAGGAAATACTGGATCTTTGCTTTGATACTAACTGTGTTTAGTACAATACTGCTGAAAGCAGCATGGACTGACTCCAGCCCTCTACTGACCTCAGAGTCTCCAGTCTGCAGTGTGGACTCTCCACAAGATCAGACAGCAGCTTCACTCCTGAATCCTGCAGCTTGTTGATCACTCAGCTCCAGCTCTCTCAGATGGGAGGGGTTGGACTTCAGAGCTGAGGCCAGAGAAGCACAGCTGATCTCTGACAAACTGCAGCACTCAATCTGAATAAAGAATAAATGATGTAACTTTAGAAGACAATGTTCCTGTCCTGTGTTTAAAATCATTCAGTGTTTAATAATCTGGTTTTAGTTGAAACAGATTATTTATTTATTGTATTTTTGTTTATTTATTATCATTTAGTTTTTAAAAAACATTATGTTGAATATAAGATGAAAATCAAGAGTTTAAGAGGTTCAGAGTGAATTATCCAGTGGAGATTTTTCTTGTTATATTCAGGTTTTAAATGTGTAGCTCAACATTGCTCTGCCACAGTCAATGGACTAAACCACTGAAGAAGAAAACAGACTTCAGCATTAAGATACTCAGTGTGGATCAGTCTAATATCAGCCTTATGTCTGCAGTTTAGTGTCACCACAACTTTCACATCATATTAATCTCAGCACAGAAGTAAAAAATGGTGTCTGACCTCAGAGTCTCCAGTCTGCAGTGTGGACTCTCCAGTCCAGCAGACAGCAGCTTCACTCCTGAATCCTGCAGCTTGTTGTTCTCACTCAGGTCCAGCTCTCCGATCAGATGGGAGGGAAATGGACTTCAGAGCTGAGACCAGAGAAGCACAGCTGATCTCTGACAAATTTCTGCAGCCCCTCAATCTGAATAAAGAATAAATGATGGAGATAAAATCCATTAATAATCCATTTGTTTATCAGATGTGTTCAGGTTTTAAATGTGTAGTGTTAATCATATCTATTATTGTCAACCAGGTATGTTGTCCCTTTTGTAAATCCCGTGTTGGGAAGAGTTTTGGGCTGGATCGACACTTAAGCACATGTTAATCATATCTATTATTGTCAACCAGATTAAACGGAGAGCCTCCGAACGCTCCACTGTGTTACGTGCTCCTTGTGCACCACACCGCAAGATCTACACAACGCAGAAGTACGACGGTTACACTGGTGCCGTGACCCGTTCTTCGGCTTCATCCAGCGGGTTCTCTTGTGTCTTTCCCGCCCGACCTGGGCTCGCCGCCGCCGCTCACCACGGAGGACAGCGGGAACGCCAGATCGGACCTGGACCGCGCATCGGACCTGGACCGCGCCCGCACGGGGCTCCGTGTGGACTCGCCACTGCTTTGGAGTGTGGCGGTGATCAGTAGTGGTACCGAGTGCTGCTATGTCTTGTCTGAAAATGCTGTTGATGCAGTTGAGGGTGCGGATGTGGGAATATTAAAGGTACTGATTATTTTGCTTGAGGGTGTGAGCTTTCTGGATTAATAAGCTGTGACTTTGGACAATTTTATTTTGGTGTTATTTTGCCATAAGCTTTGTTGTTTGTGTTTGTGTTTTTTTCTCTCTGATTTTATGCAATGGAAAATATTGTGACATTTGGTAGAGGGAGGGGTTTTGAGTCTTTTGCCCCTACACCTGCTGTTGGTAAAGGCAGAGGTGTGCTTTCATTTTCTCCAGATGCATCCACACCAAAGTCACTCTATGATGGCTTGGCACAAGCTGGCTGTGGTTTCAATTCTCCACAATGTGACGTTACGTCTGGTGTACATGGAAAAGAGGGTGTCAATGAGAAACTCTTAACTGATATAGCTTCACAGATTGGCGTTTCTATTGGTGAGAGTATTGCCACCTGCATTGAGCATCGCCTTGGTAATGCTATGGGTTCGAGTGTGGTTGGGACATCTGCTAATGATTCTTCAATGCTAAATGTCATTGTGCGCCAAGATGTGAGGGAACCTGTGAGTTTCAAAGGGGATGGTACTGACACATGTTCTGTTCGGGAGTGGGAGGTTATGATGCTTTCCTATATGAAAAGAGTTGTATCCCTGTGTCTGAACAAGCTGAAGAGGTTATATTAAAGCTGGTGGGGAGGGCCCGTGAGGTGGTTAAGGTGGGCATACGCAGTAAGCCAGTTCTGACTTTGACTGACGGCCCTGAGCCCATTTTTGAGATACTGAAGCAGCATTTTAGTGACACTGTGACCTCTAGTTTGCCATTAGCTGACTTTTATGCTACTCTACCCCACTCTGGCGAACACCCCTTTGACTACTGGCTGAGACTTAACAAAGCCCTAGAAGTGACTGAGGACTCTTTGAAAAGACAGAATAAGACTTTTGACTGTCTGTCACGTGACCTAGCCGCCATGTTTATACTGAACTGTCACTCATATTGAGGTGCAAGCCTATGCATCAATGGACAGTTGCTGACATTCATGAAAAGCTGGTAGAACGTGCTAAGGACCTCAGACAGACACCCAAGCAGAAAGTGAACACTGTCTTGTTTTCGCAGCACCGAGAGGTTGCTGCCCCTCTGCATAGTGTGTCCCCGGTTACTGCGAATGTGGCTGCTGTTGCACCACCCAATGTACAACCAGCTGAGTGTGCACCAGACCGCCTGGACAAAGTTATTGCTCTGCTTGAACGTGTCCTGGCGCAACAAGAACAGCAGCCCAGGCTTTTCAGTAAGTACAATGCCCGCACACAAAACCCCAAAGTCAGAGCCGGTCTGCCCTGTGCTGTGTGCGGAGATGCTGGACACACTACAGTACACCACTGCAGGTCTGACCATCTATGCTTTAGCTGTTACGCTCCTGACCACACCAGAGCTGAGTGTCCTGTTGCCACGGTCAAACCCAGAGCCACTACACAAACAGCACAGCAGCAGGAAAACTAGATGGCCTGCATGTGGTAGGGGCAAGTGTTGGGCCTGAGTTTGATTCCCCTGATACTGACATGGATGATATAGAGTCGGTGTATCAAAGTGTCTACGAAGAGAGAAACATGGGACGTCGCCAGTGATTCAAAACATACAGACACTCAAACAATATGATGAACTGTTCTATGAAAATGTGACACTGGGTGGAAAAGTAATGGTGTCTGCCCTGCTGGACAGCGGTTCGATGGCTTGTACCTTAAGCTCCAGTCTGGTCCCTCAGTTGTTGCAGCAGGCTGTTTTAAAAGACCCCATCCTTCAGCCCACAAACATTGTGTTAATTGGGTGTGGGGGTTCCAGAACGTTGCCCCAAGGCATGTGCGACATCGAAATGGAAATGTACGGCTGCAGAGTAATCGTCCCTACCTTAGTTGTCAATGGCCAGAGTGATGATTTGATTGTTGGCAGTAACCTGTTGCGTGCGTGATCAGTGGACTAAAGCGGGAACTTCAGGATCAGGGCTCTGCTGTGCACGGATGCAGGAGTGATGCAGAACGTCGGCTGTTGAGTTTGATGGCTGGGGTGGAAACCGAGGATGTCCCAGATGTGATTGGCACTGTCAAACTCAGGAGAGCTGTCACTTTGGAGCCGATGACTGAGCACTTGGTGTGGGCCAAACTGCAGTATGTGGACAAACGGTTTGTTGGTAGTGAAGTATTAGTGGAGCCTACAAGCTCTAAGTCCAGACCAAGAACAGTTATACTTGCTAGGTCAGTTGCTCTATTGAGGGAGGATGGTTGGCTTCCACTAAAAGTAATGAACCCATTCCACAAGCATGTCATCCTAAAACGAAATGCTAAGGTAGCTGACGTGTCTCTGTGTGAGTCAGTTGAGAGGTTTGGTGGTACTCAGTCTGTCATTGGTCAGCAAGTACAGTATCAGAAAGCCGGTAAAACTGAGCCCAGTCTTGTGTCTGACACGTCCACCTTACCTGACCATTCCCGAGCTAAGGCACAGTGTACTGCTGCTAGTTCGCCCCAGTCTGAGTTGTGTGATCTAGGTTTGTCAGACATAGACATTGAGTCATGTGAGGTTTCTTCGAGTACAAAGCTAGGTTGGCAGAACTTATTGTAAAGTACCAGTCTATTTTCTCTAGAGACAAGTTAGATTGCGGCAAGGCCACTGGGTACCTGCACCGTATCAGAGTCACAGACGAAAAACCTTTCAGACTCCCGTGTAGGCGCATACCACCAACACAATATGAGAAACTGAGAGAGGTTTTGGATGACATGGAAGAGCGTGAGATCATTAGGAAGTCCAGCAGTGAGTTTGCGTCACCCCTGGTGATAGTCTCAAAGAAAACCGTGACTTGAGAATATGCAATGATTTCCGCTGGCTCAATGCACGAACTGTCAAAGACGCGCATCCGCTCCCTCATCCTGCCGATGCCTTATCAGCCTTGGGTGGTAATGCCTTTTTCTCAACAATGGATCTCACTTCAGGATATTACAATGTGGAGGTTCATGAGGATGACAGGAAATATACAGCCTTCCCATCACCATTTGGTCTGTATGAATATAATAGGATGCCTCAGGGCCTTTGTAACAGTCCGGCGCGTTCATGAGGATGATGTTAGGGATCTTTGGCGATCAAAACTTCCTCAGTTTGTTGTGCTATCTGGACGATGTCCTCGTGTTCGCGCCCACTGAAAATATGGCTCTTGAACGTTTACAGATGGTCTTTCAGAGACTACAGTTACATAACCTCAAGCTCGCGCCCAAGAAATGCAACTTTCTAAGACGGTCAGTTAAGTTTCTCGGTCATATCATCAGCGCTGATGGTATTCAGTCTGACCCAGATAAAGTTGCAGCCATAACCTCTTTGACAGAATCTGACCTTATGGAGGATGGCACTGATGTCCCATCTCAGCGCAAAGTTCGTTCGTTCCTTGGTATGGTGGTGTATTACCAGCAGTTTATTGAGGGCTGTTCTACTATAGCCAAACCACTGTTTCGACTCACATCAGGGTCGAAAGGTCCTCACGGAACTCGTAGAAAGTGTCAGGTTCGTAAGAAACTTAGTGCTGTTGACTGGACTGAAGAATGTAGGTCAGCGTTCAACAAATTAAAACAAGCCCTGTTAGACCAAGTCATTCTCGCGCACCCGAACTTTACTGACCCGTTTTTGCTTTCTGTCGACGCCTCTACAGACGGGTTAGGCGCTGTCTTGTCGCAAGTTCCTGCTGGTGGTACAACAGCCAGGCCAATTGCATTCGCTAGTAAGTCCCTCAGTTATGCTCAGTCAAAATATCCTGCGCACAGACTAGAGTTTTTCGCACTTAAGTGGGCGGTGTGCGATAAGTTCCACCACTGGTTGAGAGGTCATCAGTTCACCGTGTGGACAGACAATAACCCGTTAACTTATATATTGTCCAAAGCTCGTCTGGATGCGTGTGAGCAGAGGTGGATTGCTAAGCTTGCACCTTTCCAGTTCGATATCAAGTACATTCCAGGACCCAGAAATGTGGTTGCTGACGCTTTAAGCAGAGAGCCTTTTGTGCAGTCCAGTACGTCCCATCGTTTGACCAGAGTGCCGTATGCCAAGTTACTTGCTGAGGCTGCGGCTGTGGGCACCACTGGTGTTCAGGATGCTTTTCGGTGGTCTGCCAATCCACCTGATTTGACATCCGAGTGTGGCCAGCCTGTCTTTACGCAATGTGCAGCAGATGTTGCGTCTGGCTCCGCTTTCATCTCAGGAAGTTGCTGCTGTGCTCAGTCAATGTAAAGATAGTGACGCTGAGTTGGTTGCACACGCATTGCTCTTGCCACAGTTCTCCCAGACAATCCTGGTACCCCCAAATATTGGCTCTGACGTGCTGTCCCACGATGAGTTAAAAGAGAAACAAAGGAATGATTTGGATTTGAACAGAGTGATCGTGTATGTGGAAAGAGGACGGAGACCATCTAGGAGGGAGCGTGCTAAGGAATCTGCTGAAGTGATCAAGTTGTTGAGGAACTGGAAGAAACTAACTATGAAAGATGGAGTTCTGTACCGTGTTGCAAAGAATCCAGTAACTAAAAAGAAGACCTACCTGTTTGTTGTTCCTCTCTCGTTGCGACGTAAAGTTTTGCATGGGGTTCACGATGAGGCTGGCCATCAGGGACAGCAAAGGACTCTGTATTTGGCGAGGCAGAGGTTTCATTGGTTGGGGCTCTCTAAAGACGTGGCAGAGTATGTCAAGCGCTGCAGGCGGTGTGTGGTTGGGAAGTCCCTGAGCCGGAGGCTGAGCACCACTAGGAAACATTCGTGCCTCTGAGCCTCTTGAACTGGTCAGCATCGATTTTTGGTCGGCTGAAGATTCCGCTAATAGGTCCTTGGATGTGCTTGTCGCCACGGACCATTTCACTAAAATGGCACACGCCTTCCTGTGTCCCAACCAGTCAGCCAAAGCAGTCGCTCATCAGCTATGGAATAACTACTTTTGCATTTATGGATTTCCAAAGCGGCTTCATTCCGATCAGGGAGCCAACTTTGAGAGCGCTCTAATTGCGGAGTTGCTGAGCGTGGCTGGGGTGCAAAAATCGCACACTACACCCTATCACCCCATGGGTAATGGCTCATGTGAAAGGATGAACCGTACGCTAGGTAACATGATTCGAGCACTGCCCCCTAGAGCAAAACACCGTTGGCCCGATGCCCTGAAATCATTGACATTTGCTTATAACTGCACTGTACACGAGACAACTGGCTATGCTCCGTTCCTGCTCATGTTCGGTAGAGTGCCGCGACTCCCGGTGGATGTGATATTTGGTTCGGTTCTCAATGATCCAGAAGTTGTGGACTATGATCGTTATGTTGAGTCCTTGCGAAAAAACTTGTGTGAAGCAGTGGCCATAGCACAATCAATGGCAACTAAACAACTTCAGCGCCACAGTGATCTGTACAACAAGAAAGTGCGTGGGGCTCCGGTGGATGTGGATGATCGAGTGTTATTAGCCAACAAGGGGGAGCGTGGAAAACGGAAGCTCGCTGATCGTTGGGAAAACACAATCTATGTCGTGATCGAGAAAAACGATGAGAGCCACACCTTTAAGATTCAGAACCCCACCAGTGGTCAGATAAAAGTTGTTCATCGTAATCTGATAATGCCAGTGAACTTCCTGCCTCTGTCTGATTCAGATTCTAATGCTCAGGAACAGGATGTTGTGTCCCTTGCATCAAGTTCAGTGGACATCAGTGTAGACAGGTCAGCAGTCACTGATGTTGCTTCGGGGTCAGTTGAGTTTCGGACAAGGGCATGGGTGTCTGAGTTACCATCAGCATCTGGCAGTGTTACGGATGACCCTATGGTGACTGAAGTTGACACTGTTCCTGACCGTAGATCCCGAGCTGGACGGTTACTGAGACCAGTGTCTAGACTTATTGAAATTATGCACTAGTGACTTGCGTCGGTCTTTGGAGTTTTTGGTGTTGGAATACAGTTTTGTTTTCCATTTTTATTTTATGAGAGGTTTGCAACATTTTTGTAATGTTGTCATTTTGAGTTTGTCATTTGAAATTATTTGACATGGGTCTAGTCTATTCTGAGGTGTATTACAGTTACATATGTATAGAATATGTAGGTGGGCATATTCTTTTTCCCTATGTGTGTAGATGGGATTTGGCCAGTCCTTTTTCTCACGCTAATCTTTTGATGGTTTTCGTAACTGGGTGTGTAGCTGTAATGGTAATTAAGTATTCCTCATTAGCATATTGGGAACAGTGGTGATTGGTTTCCTGTACTCGAGAATTGTGCCTGGTATTTTGTGTAATTCTAGGGGTGAATGTAACATGTTCATTATTTATAATATAATTACACAAAATTGTTCTTTTATTTGTCACTGTTTCATACCTGGCTTTTGATTTGCTGTGCTGCTTTGGTCCTCCAGCCCCTTCTTCTGTATTTTTATTTAATTTCTTCTTCGTGTGTCCCCCGGCTGCACCTGTATAAATACGAGGGTCGCGACTTCCTCTTCCCTTTTTGTAAATCCCGTGTTGGGAAGAGGTAAGTCATCTTGTGTAATCCCCTGTTTTAAGTGTCTTCTGTTATTATTTTGCCCTAATTTATCATTACTACACTGTTATACTGCCATTTAAGTTTATATTGAGCACCGATGTCGCTCCGTCATCGTGCTTTATTGATTGGAAGAAGGTATGCGTGGAATGCTAACTATGTCAATTGTGTTTCCTGTAGTTTTGGGCTGGATCGACACTTAAGCACATGTTAATCATATCTATTATTGTCAACCAGGTATGTTGTCCCTTTTTGTAAATCCCGTGTTGGGAAGAGTTTTGGGCTGGATCGACACTTAAGCACATGTTAATCATATCTATTATTGTCAACCAGATTAAACGGAGAGCGCCTCCGAACGTTCCACTGTGTTACGTGCTCCTTGTGCACCACACCGCAAGATCTACACAACGCAGAAGTACGACGGTTACAGTAGCTCAACATCACTCTGTCCTAATCAATGAGCTTCTCCCAAAAATGAGTAGAGTGACTTTGTCATTGTGTTATTGTGGATCATCATCATGTCAGCACAACATTCATACACCTATTCATGTCAACACAGATCAATAACATGCTGCTGATCTCAGTCAGGTCTCGAATTACAGCAGAAAAACTATATTGAAAAAAAAAAAATTGTTATAAATTAAACTACCCAACTGTTTGACAGAAAATTAATCAGCAGCTGTTTTGATGGTTGAAGTCATTTTTCCTGTAAATCACTTCCTGGCTGCAGCTCCTCAGATGTGCAGATCTGCTGCTTTTCCTCTGAACGACTGTAATAACTGTAATGTTTGTTAATAACGTCAAGCTTCGGACTGTCGGTCGGACACGACGACACGGTGAAGGCGTCACTTTGGGCTCTGGGTCGTCGTGACGGCGTTTCTCACCGTTTTCACCAGTTTTCCAAACCGATCGATCGATGGATCGATGGATCGATGGAGAAAAGCATCATCAGATGGATCCAGAATGAAAAGCATCATCAGCTGCAGTCCGATACAAACCGGTTCAACATGAGCTCCAGCTCCACCAGCTGCAGCAGCAACATCCTGCTTTACATTAATGAACTTTGACCTCTTTGAAGCTCGTTCGGAACACTTAGCTATTAGCTTAATAAGCGCGCTGTGGTTGTAACAACAACTGTGGACAAAGCAGGTGGAAAAATGGCTTTTCTGCTTTTTCCTCGAGTTGTCGTCAACTCCAGTACGTTCCCTTCACTTCACCTGGTTCACTGTCTCCACCGCGGCCGCTCTGCTGTCCGCTGTGTGTAGGAGCTGAGCCCGCCCTCGGTCAAACACGTGGAGGAGAGGACGGAGAAGCTAGCGCGACCATAACATAGTTTTAACATATCTGCATCTGCATGATTCACGTGGGTCACGTTTTCAGGTCGGAAAATCTGATATTCTGTATCAATCCGGAAAAATCACATTGACAAAACAAAGTGTTTTAAAATTGTTTTTTAGAATCATAATAATTTTTTCACAAAATCTCGTCGCGCTTGATGTGAATAGTCAAAATTCACATCCAAATTATTCTCAATTTTGTGCCGTTTATTCGTGTTGCTGTTTAAAGGCCTTAACAGTGGACATTTTCTACAGTTTCTTTAAGAAACTGTCTTTTGTGACTAAATTCAGTACAAGAAACATGAAAATATGAACTAAAATAAATTTACAACTTTATGGATGTAACTTACATAAATTAGGTTCAAATGTTAATTAAACATATCAGATCTACAATAGTAACAGTCAGTGAACTGACCTTAGAGTCTCCAGTCTGCAGTGTGGACTCTCCAGGCCAGCAGACAGCAGCTTCACTCCTGAATCCTGCAGCTTGTTGAAGTTCAGATCCAGCTCTCTCAGATGGGAGGGGTTGGACTTCAGAGCTGAGGCCAGAGAAGCACAGCTGATCTCTGACAAACTGCAGCAACTCAATCTGAAAAAAGAATAAATGATGTAACTTGAGAAGACAATGTTCCTGCTTGAAATCATTCAGTGTTTAATAATCTGTTCAGAGCTGAAGAAAGTTGAGAAAGTAGAAGTTTAGAAAATGGAAACTCCAAACACCTGAACCCAACAGGCTGCAGGTTCAAACTGTAAAATACAAGAAGTCAGAAAGAGCTCTCATTAATATTAATGACATCGTGCTGCTGCTTCAATAAAGACGTAGTGACTTCACCTCTTAACCTCTGCCAGCTCCACCAGTGGCTCCATCTATACAAACTCATGTTGTGCAGCCAAACACAAATAAAAACCCACAGAAACTGATTTCAGATTCGACTCAAGATCCCAAAGTTTCCAAAGATGCCAAATATGTCAGAAATGTGAACAAAAGACATCTACAATATTTCTTTTAGGAACAGTGGAGTCATAAAATCAAAGTTTCTTCAGTTTAAACTCTTCAGTCAGTATAAGCATCATATAGCTTCATAAACATGTTGTAAAAAGAAATACTGAATATATTTGTTATTGTCTGACAGTTGAAACAGAGATTATTTATTTATTCTTTGTATTTATGCATGTTTTGATTTTATTTAAAAAACCCATAAGGTGACATTTGAGATGAAAATCAAGAGTTTAAGAGGTTCAGAGTGAATTATCCAGTGGAGATTTTTCTTGTTATATTCAGGTTTTAAATGTGTAGCTCAACATTGCTCTGCCACAGTCAATGGACTAAACCACTGAAGAAGAAAACAGACTTCAGCATTAAGATACTCAGTGTGGATCAGTCTAATATCAGCCTTATGTCAGCAGTTTAGTGTCACCACAACTTTCACATCATATTAATCTCAGCACAGAAGTAAAAAATGGTGTCTGACCTCAGAGTCTCCAGTCTACAGTGTGGACTCTCCAGTCCAGCAGACAGCAGCTTCACTCCTGAATCCTGCAGCTCGTTTCCTCTCAGGTCCAGCTCTCTCAGATGGGAGGGGTTGGACTTCAGAGCTGAGGCCAGAGAAGCACAGCTGATCTCTGACAAACTGCAGTCACTCAATCTGAATAAAGAATAAATGATGTAACTTTAGAAGACAATGTTCCTGCTTGAAATCATTCAGTGTTTAATAATCTGCTCAGAACTGAAGAAGGTTTAGAAAGTAGAAGTTTATAAAATGGAAACTCCAATCACCTGAACCCAACAGGCTGCAGGTTCAAAACTGTAAAATACAAGACGTGAAAAAGAGCTCTCATTAATTTTAATGACATCGTGCTGCTGCTTCAATAAAGACGTACTGACTTCACCTCTTAACCTCTGCCAGCTCCACCAGTGGCTCCATCTCTACAAACTCATGTTGTGCAGCCAAACACAAATAAAAACCCACAGAAACTGATTTAAGATCCCAAAGTTTCCAAATATGCCAAACATGTCAGAAATGTGAACAAAAGAAATCTACAACATTTCTTTTAGGAATAGTGGAGTCATAAAATCAGAGCTTCTTCAGTTTAAACTCTTCAGTCAGTATAAGCATCATATAGCTTCATAAACATGTTGGAAAAAGAAATACTGAATATATTTGTTATTGTCTGACAGTTGAAACAGAGATTATTTATTTATTCTTTGTATTTATGCATGTTTTTATTTTCTTTAAAAAACCCATAAGGTGACATTTGAGATGAAAATCAAGTGTGTAAGAGGTTCAGAGTGAATTATCCAGTGGAGATTTTTCTTGTTATATTCAGGTTTTAAATGTGTAGCTCAACATCGCTCTGCCACAGTCAATGGACTAAACCACTGAAGAAGAAAACAGATATTAGCATTAAGATACTCAGTGTGGACCAGTCTAATATCAGCCTTATGTCTGCAGTTTAGTGTCACCACAAGTTTCACATCATATTAATCTCAGCACAGAAGTCAAAAATGGTGTCTGACCCCAGAGTCTCCAGTCTGCAGTGTGGACTCTCTAGTCCAGCAGACAGCAGCTTCAGTCCTGAATCCTGCAGCTCGTTTCCTCTCAGGTCCAGCTCTCTCAGATGGGAGGGGTTGGACTTCAGAGCTGAGACCAGAGAAGCACAGCTGGTCTCTGACAAACTGCAGTAACTCAATCTGAATAAAGAATAAATGATGGAGATAAAAATCCATTAATAATCCGATCAGATGTGTTCAGGTTTGAAATGTGTAGCTCAACATCACTCTGTCCTAATCAATGAGCTTCTCCCTAAAATGAGTAGAGTGACTTTGTCATTGTGTTATTGTGGATCATCATCATGTCAGCACAACATTCATACACCTATTCATGTCAACACAGATCAATAACATGCTGCTGATCTCAGTCAGGTCTGGAATTACAGCAGAAAAACTATATTTATGCTTTAAACAGCTGCATTTAGAAATATGCTTTGATCTGTGTGTGTGTGTGTGTGTGTGTGTGTGTGTTCTGAAGGATCAATATCAATGATCAGACATCATTTATGAAAACACATTGACGTTAACAGAAATCAAAGAAATATTTCTATATCAGCAACTAAACTTAATTCATTTAAAACAAATATTAGTTCAGAGGATCTTCTGTATACAGATGTGACCTTTAACTAAAAATTGTACACATTAATTTACTTCAACAGCTAACAGGGGACATTTTCTACAGTTTCTTTAACTGAAGTCTTTTGTGACTGCAGACTAAATTTAGTGCAAGAAACATGAAAATATGGACAAAAGGAAATTTACAACTGTATGGATGTAAGTTATGTATGAACATAAACTAGGTTCAAATGTTAATTAAACACAAGATCTATAATAGTAACAGAGTCAGTGAACTGACCTCAGAGTCTCCAGTCTGCAGTGTGGACTCTCCAGAAAATCACACAGCAGCTTCACTCCTGAATCCTGCAGCATGATGTGTCTCAGCCACAGCTCTCTCAGATGGGAGGGGTTGGACTTCAGAGCTGAGGCCAGAGAAGCACAGCTGATCTCTGTCAACCTGCACCAACTCAATCTGAATAAAGAATAAAAGATGGAGATAAAAATCCATTAATAATCCGATCAGATGTGTTCAGGTTTGAAATGTGTAGCTCAACATCACTCTGTCCTAATCAATGAGCTTCTCCCTAAAATGAGTAGAGTGACTTTGTCATTGTGTTATTGTGGATCATCATCATGTCAGCCTTCTGCAGACATCATCCAAATGTCAGCAGTGGTGATGAGAATAGTCTAAATCTGTGGTTTGAAATGAGAACATCAGAAGTGCAGGGACAGATGGGAAGAGGTTTGTAAAGTTTTGTTTTTACTTATAGTATTATTTATTTATTTGTTTACTATTTCATACAGTCTTATTTATTTCACATTTGCCATTTTGGAACTCCACAGAAAACATCTTAGTATTTTTCATAAAATGACACAATTGTTATGAATTAGAAATAGGAAGAAAATGAAAGTAGCAAAAGTAACAACATGTCTGAAAACCATTCCAGACTTGACTGAGATCAGCAGCATGTTATTGATCTGTGTTGACATGAATAGTTGTATGAATGTTGTGGCATCTCCATCAACACACAGCTGACTGACTGTGAGCTTCATCCTCATTCATCTTTAGAACTGGATCAAAGGAACACTGAGCAAAGTGAGAAGCATGTTCTCTTCATCTTAAATGTAACCTAGTACCTTCCCGTACAAATACCGTGTATTATTTATGCTCCTGTTTACTGGTGGAGTCGGAACACAAGGTGACATCATTTTCTGACAGGAAGCATCGTTACATGTTGAAGTGTCGTTGGTGACGGATCAGACACAATGCTTCAAACACCTTTCTCTGTCTCTGTGCTCCTGTATGTGAGTTTTAGAGTGTGTTTGTGTCTGTATGTGAGAGAGAGGGGCTTTATGTATAAATGTAGACGTTCCTGTAAAATACTGTGTTCTGAAGGTTATGTATAAAAAGACATTATTCCTGAAAATGTGTTGATCTTTTATTTTATTTATATATAGATGTGTCTCACATGTAACAAAATACAGATCTTGATTTAATTTCGCAGCACACTGAAGGATAAATCCCACAGTTTCCTTAATAACATCAACCCAGATTGAGTACAGACTAAATTTGGAGCCAAACTGTTCAGACTGTCAAACTTTTAAAAATATCTGTTGTGATTTGAGCTTAGACAAACCCAGAAAACGAGAACTGAAGGAAATTTAAAACTTCTGTCATGGATTCAAATTTGGTAGATATACACTGAACAAGGGCAAAATACATGAACTGACCTCAGAGTCTCCAGTCTACAGTGTGGACTCTCCAGTCCAGCAGACAGCAGCTTCACTCTTGAATCCTGCAGGTTGTTTTCACTCAGCACCAGCTCTCTCAGATGGGAGGGGTTGGACTTCAGAGCTGAGGCCACGACTTCACAGTGAGTCTCTGAGAGTCGACAGCCAGAAAGTCTGTGATGATGGAGAATATAAAACTTAAGTATAAAAAAATCTGATACTTTATTGATCACAAGATTTGTGGTTTGAAATTTGAGCTCCTCCTGTCCACATGTCAATGTGTCCTTGAGTAACATCAGAAAGCCCAAATTGCAGCTTTAGACAAAAGTGCCAAATGACTGCAATGTAAACGTGTCATACTTTGATGAACAGTGTGCTGTGCTTTGTGTTTGTTAAACGTTATTTTAATGCGATGTTCAATGAGCTGTAAAGTCACTGTAGGTTTTAAAGCCACCCCCCTTGTTAACCTGCTCAGAAGCTGCTCTGTGCTTTGTATTTGTCCCACAAATTGAGTGTTTATTTGACAATATAATGTAATAATTATTTCAGTGTTTAGTAAATGCCCCTAAAAATCAGTTCAAGGGGCCAAACAGAACTGCCTACCTAAACAAGGAAGCCCTCCTCTTCATCTTTAATGAATCTTATTAGGTCACCCCATCTGCTTTTCATCATCACATTCAATTAATTTAATAATAATAACTTTATTTATTTAGCACTTACAAAGTACAAAACAAGAGCAAGCCAAAGTTAAAGTAACATTAAAAGACGCAAAAACATAGTTGACAAATGAACATAGACAGAAACAATAAAAACATGTCAAAAGAATAAAGCAACAGAAAGACGACATCACATTTTCTTTAAGAGTAACTAAACCCCCAAACCTCATTTTAATGCAAAGGATTTGAATTATTTATATTGTGTTATAAATATGCAGAGGTGACGTATATGGTGGCAGCTTTTTTTTTTTTTTTTTTTTTTTTTTTTTTTTTTAGGTAACAGTTTCTTCTCAAGTGGAGTTCACCTGGCTGAAGTAAAGACTACAACAATATAATTTCTCCTCTGAGCTTGGTGACGGTAAAAATCCCTCCACTGAACTGAACCTGCTGAGCTCTCCTTCACTGGCAGAATGAACCTGGAGGCCGTCCCAGCAGCTGACTGTGTAATGAGCTGCTGTCTGAGGAAATCAGCTGCTAAATACACAAAGACTGGCTGCTAACTCAATGAAAACCACAGTGGAAATGTGTGCTGCTATTTTCTCTAAATATCTTGCCTTTAGAGTCACTGATGTGAAATGGTGCAGAAAGGAAACACGTTGTCCGACAGTTTGTGTTTGCAAACTGATATCATTTCTCACATTAAGGTGACCAGATGGAGAAGGTGAGAAAATGGGACAAGCTTTAAAAAACGCTCTCTATCAGTGAACATTACTAAAGCAGCTTTGGAATAAACCAGTTTACAGACCAGTCCATTCAAATCCTACCAGAGAGAGGTAGACAGAGAGAGAGCTTCCTCACTGTTTGTAAATCTAACTCATTTCTAATGTAGCAAAACACATGAAAAGACATTCATCGTTGGAACTAAACAATGTAAAGTTGCAGATTTTATTTAATGAGGATGGAGAGGGGGATGCTCTGAAGTTAGAAGATGAACTTGATAGCTATAAACACAAAAATGATTTTGTAGACATTTGTAGTTTAACACATGTAGAAGTATTTATCAACAGGTTTATTACTAGTTTAGGAAACTTATAGTGTGGAAGTTTTATATTGTGCATGTGTGTAAAGTGTGTATCTTTACTCTAATACTGATGGCTTCAGCTTTACTTTACAGTGTTGATAACCACACCTGGACTTACACAGCCTTTCTGCAGTTCCTCACAGCTGGAATCAGTCTCCGTTGTCCCTCCTCTGATGTCTTGTACTTCTTCAGGTTCAACTCATCCAGAACCTCCTCTGACATCTGCAGCATGTAGGCCAGAGCTGAGCAGTGGATCTCAGAGAGTTCCTTCTCTGATCTGTTCTCTGACTCTTGGATCTCCTGATGGACTGAGTGGTCGTTCATCTCCGTCAGACAGTGGAAGATGTTGATGCTTCTGTCAGGAGAGATCTCATCACTGTTCATCTTCTTCAAGTTGTTGATGGCTCTCTGGATGATTTTTGATCTTCTCTTTGTCCGACCCAGCAGGCCTCCTAAGAGTCTCTGGTTGGACTCCACAGAGAGGCCATGAAGGAAGCGGACAAACAGGTCCAGGTGGCCAGTTTTACTCTTCAGAGATTTCTCCATGGCTCCCATCAAGAAGTCATCCAGGGTTGAATGTTGATTAAGGCGTTTTTTTCCCAGAAAAGACTTTAGGATTGAGCCCTTGTGTTTCCAGTCTTTCCCCAGGAAGTCCTTTAGTACCTTTCTGTTCCTGTCGGTGTGACAGTGGAACATGTAGACTGCAGCCAGAAACTCCTGAACGCTCAGATGAACAAAGCAGTAGACTGTTTTCTGGAAGATCACACTCTCTCTTTTGAAGATCTCTGTACAGACTCCTGAGTACACCGAGGCCTCTGAGACATCCAGACCACACTGCTCCAGGTCTTCTTGGTAGAACATGATGTTTCCTTTTTCCAGCTGTTCAAACGCCAGCCTCCCCAGCTTCAGAAGAACTTCCCTGTCAGCCTCCATCAGCTCCTGTGGACTCGTCTCATGTCCCTCATCATACTTCTGCTTCTTCCTCTTTGTCTGAACCAGCAGGAAGTGTGAGTACAGGTCAGTCAGGGTCTTGGGCAGCTCTCCTCTCTGGTCTGTAGTCAACATGTGCTCCAGAACTGTAGCAGTGATCCAGCAGAAGACTGGGATCAGACACATGATGTGGAGGCTCCTGGATGTCTTGATGTGCGAGATGATTCTGCTGGACAGCTCTTCATCACTGACTCTCCTCCTGAAGTACTCCTCCTTCTGGGCGTCAGTGAAGCCTCGTACTTCTGTCACCCTGCCAACACATGAAGGAGGGATCTGATTGGCTGCTGCAGGTCGAGAAGTGATCCAGACGAGAGCCGAGGGAAACAGATTCCCCTCGATGAGGTTTGTCAGCAGCACGTTGACTGATGACTCCTGTGTGACATCAGACACGACTTCATTGTTGTGGAAATCCAATGAAAGTCTGCTTTCATCCAGGCCGTCAAAGATGAACAGAAGTTTACAGACAGCGAGCTTCTCTGCTGTGACCTTCTGTAATGTTGGATGGAAAACATGGAGCAGCTCGAGAAGACTGTACCGCTCATCTCTGATCAGGTTCAGCTCCCTGAACGAAAGCAGAATCAGCAGACTGACGTCTTGGTTTTCCAAGCCCTCTGCCCAGTCCAGAGTGAACTTCTGCACCGAGAAGGTTTTTCCAACGCCAGCGACGCCGTTCGTCAGAACGACTCTGATGTGTCCCTGTTGGCCGGGTAAGGCTTTAAAGATGTCGTGGCACTTGATTGGAGTGTCATGGAGGGTCTTCTTCTTGGAAGCTGTCTCAAGCTGCCTCACCTCATGTTGGGTATTAACCTCTTCACTCTGTCCCTCTGTGATGTAGAGCTCAGTGTAGATCCTGTTGAGGAGGGTTCCACTTCCTGTTTCATCACTTCCTTCAGTCACACGTTCACATCTCCTCCTCAGACTGATCTTATGTTCATCTAAAACCTCCTGCAGACCACTATCTGCTGAAAGAGAAGAAAAAACATTCTGAGACTGAACAGAGAGCGAGAATACAGATAAATAAAAGTTTTTTTGAATCTATGATATTCATAACAATATTATGAAAATAAATGTCCCTGTAGTTAAACTGAAAGTCCTGTTTTCAGACATGACAACATCAGCAGACAGGTGTACAGTCTTACTTTGTACAGTGCTGGTCTGACGGGCTGTCTGCAGTCCAGGTCTTGTTCTGGATCTGTCTCCACACTGGGGACAGGAGGAGTCTCCTGATGAAGCAGACTGGTCCCAGTATGAGGTGATGCACCGTCTGCAGAACCAGTGTCCACAGCTGGTGGAGACCGGATCCTTCAGGACGTCCTGACACAAAGCACAGCAGGACGGCTGCTCCTCCACAGAAACAGGACTCCTCTTCCTCTCTCTATGAAGACATTTCTTTAGAACTAAAATGATTTGGACGACACTGTGTCGAAGCTCAGACGGTCACAGAGAACAGTAAAAGTGTCGTTACTTTTCTGTTTGCGTTCAGCTTTCAGTCTGTAATGACAATGATTGTTCCTTTTATCTCAACTCTCCTGCTTTCAGAAACACTAATTAACTGCTTTTCCTATCTGACTGTCTTATTAAACATTTAGTGATCTGCCTGTAGTTTGTTATTAATACAAACTCAACACTTCCTGCAACTACTTCACAGTAAAAGCCTTCCATTAAAGACAGCTGATTATGTCCTTCACTGTTTTACAGTCACTTTGGGCAGCTTAGCTTGAGTTAGTTCGGTTTAAACTGAGGTTAGAAGTGGTCTGAATAACTGTGGAAGACCAGCAGTGTAAGACACGTAGCATGTAACAGTGGTGTTGCAGGTCCACACAGTTTCCTTTCTTGTATATCCTTCCCTTTGTTTCCCTTCACTCTACTGTCAACTATTGAATGAAGGTATAAATGCAATTCAAATATTCTAAAAAACAGAAGTGGTCCAATTCTGCATTTGATCATTTTCTGCCCCTTTTTCCATCCGCAGATCACTTTTAGATACGTGCTGCCCATGGATGTTTGTTCTTCACCTTCAGGAACAATATATGGCTGAGAGAATCTGAGCTCAAAGGTCCACTTACTAATGTTTCAAAGCAAAGTGTTGATCAAGCTGAGCAAAGCTTTTCTACAAATGCTTTTTCACCACATGTTGCACAATTATAATGAACTGATTCAAGAAGCATCTGGTGGATCATAACAGCTGATCTGAGGAAGAGCCAACAACTAAATATTCTGAGGACAAATATGAGAAAATGAATGACATGTTTGAAGCAGATTCTTTCAGATTGTGAATGGTTCTAAATCTTTACAGTGACTTCAACATGGCGGCAAAAATATATGAATGTTTTCTTGAAAAGTAAATTCTGAAATGGAGGTTCTCAGGTGTTTTGCTAAAGAAATAAAATGAGATCCATCTTAGTTTGAAACAGTATCTGCACTAATAGTTCCGCATCATGAATATAAATCTTTTAGCATTCTGTCTTCATCCTCAATGCTTCATCTTCCATCAGCTCAGTTTACAGTAAAAACAGTCTCTTACTTTGTGTCTGAGGGTCCAGGTTCATTACTGAAGAATAGAGGAAGACCTTTGGACCGGTCACTCTTCAGAGACAGACAGCTGGATCCTGGAGACTCTGCTCTCTGTCTGTTGGACTGAACTCTGCAAACACCAAGATGTTTTTATTCGTATCACATGAATCCTTGATAGATTCTCTGATGAAAGCCGTTTAGGGAGCTCTAAACACACAAACTGCTGCTGCTGTCGATAATCAGGAGGTTTAAAGTTTGCATTAGTCCTCTCAGATCAGATTACAACTCTTCTAGGTGACTGACAGCTGTCACAGATACTCAGGCTGGATTCAGACAGAATCAGCGCCTGATTCTGAATGCAGCCTCAGAGGAAGATGGCATCAAATATTTCTCTGTCACAAAAAGATTGTTAAATTTAGGCAGCAATTACATTTTAATGTACAAACACAGAATCAACAGAAAACATGGCATCGGCAGAGGAAACTGAAAATGAGTCATATAACTGAGTTAGTGTCAGTTCTCTTACTTTGTGTCTGAGGGTCCAGGTTCATTACTGAAGTCTGGATTGTTTCCTTTGGACCGGTCACTCTTCAGAGACAGAGAGCTGGATCCTGGAGACTCTGCTCTGTCCTCCTCTTCCTCCACACAAACACTCATCTTCTGGCCTTCAGTCAGTCTGAGAGGTGAAACAGAAACACTGACTGTGAGCTCAGAACACGAGAATCAAGAGGAACAAGATTATTCAAGAGTCACAAACAAGAAGAAACACACACAGTAAAATAAAACCAGCCAGAACTCCACCTGGTCACTTTTCTTTAAATCTGCACTGTTTTCTTGGGTAACTGCAGCTTTAATGTGTATTAAACCTGTGTATACATGTGACATTGGTAAGCATCTGAAGTTCCCACTTGTCCTGAACGCAGCACGGTTGACGTACTGGATGTGGGCGGGGCAGTACGAGTTTTATTAAGTTTGTCAATCAGTGTATGATCGATCCCCGGCCTTAAAGACGCGAGGAAGAGACCGCAGATGTATTATTCTGCATTCTTCTTCTTCTTCACGTCAGCATAATGAAAAGCAGCCACTGACTGTGAGCGCAGAACACAAGAGTTTAGGAAACAAGTCTGTTCAAGAGTCTCAAACAAGACTGAGAACAGGAAGCAGCACGCGTAGTATACATCACGACTTTGTGTCCACAGATGAGTCAAACTGGTCATTCTCACATTTCTTTCCTCTACAGTCCACAGGGAGGAAACCGACTCACAGACTTTGACGGTAAAATAATAAAAATGTTGGATTAACACTCACCCTGCCTCAGCCTTCAGTTTCCTCCTTCTGCTTTGTTGACTCAAAATGGAGTCTGAACTAACTGAACACTTTCAGCTTCAGGTTCCTCCCTGTTCTTACACAGTCCATTTACTGCCTCACTGACCTCGATTTACTGGAAATCACACGACTCTGTCTCCGTGCGCATGCGTGCGCCTGTGTGTGTGTGTGTGTGTGGTGCTCACACAGATCAGCTGTTTAACATGATGTGTCTCTCTTGGCTTCAACAGGTTGAATTAAAATGAGTTTTGGTCTAAATGTTGGAACTTAAATAATGTTTAAATGATGTAAAAAATCTGTTTTGTTTAAGTTCCAACTAAAGTGCTTTAAACTGAATGAAACCGAACTAAATGTGTTCTTTTACAGACTTATAGGGAACACAAACACAGCTGAGCATCAGCTCCTTCATGCTCCACTGGATCTGGAGACAGTGGGTTAAGGTGAACGACCTTTCATCTCAGCACAGGAGCCCCCCAGGGCTGTGTCCTGCCCCCGACTCTGCTCCTTTACACAAACAGTCTCACGTCCCATCACAGTTCAGTTACCATCCATATTAGGTCTCATATCCAACAACAACGAGCACAGTTAGTGGGAGCAGGTGCCACAACCTCAGGTCAGGTGGGCACCCAGGAGGCAGGGCTGAAGGGCTGAGCAGGTCCGGGTGATGACCAGACGTGCGGAGCAACTCAGGAGGTCGGGGACGAAGGTGGTGGGAGGACCTCCGGGCCGAACAGGATGCCGAAGTGAAGACAGAAGCTCTTTGGAGACCGGCGCCAAAGGCGGAAGCCCTCTGGAGGCTGGCTACGAAGGAATTGACCCTCCGGGGGTCGAACAGGATACCGGAGGTGAAGACAGAAGGCCACTGGAGGTCTGACTGGAGGCCAGCGGCGAAGGCGGAACCCCTCTGGAGGCCAGAGGCTTGGCTGGAGATCCAGACCAGGGTCTGGCAACAGGGCAGCGGGACAGGAGGCCGGCGACGGAGAGACTGGCAGAAAAGCCGGTGGAACCAGTGCTGCCAGGGAACCAGGAGGCTGCCGCACAGGTGGATCAGGAGGTTGCTGCAGCTCAGAGAGTTCAGGGGATTGCTGCAGCTCAGAGAGTTCAGGAGGTTGCTGCAGCTCAGAGAGTTCAGGAGGTTGCTGCAGCTCAGAGAGTTCAGGAGGTTGCGGCCCAACCGGAGCAGGGGATGGCTGCTGCCATAAGTAGCAGCAGCCAGTAGGTTTTATAGACTGGGTTTAAAAGTGTTTGCAGCCTGCTGGAAATGTAGAGGAGATAAAGGTACGTTTGTGTGTTTGAGTCTCTGCTGATTATTGATGCAGCAGCGCCACCTGCTGTCCAAACCAACAAAGTCAACCCTGCTCTCCATCTGTTGTTGAATCACATATCAGACATCCTTCATGTTCTCATTTTCCTGAAGGACCAAAAACACACCTCGGCTGGAAATGTGCAACACTTGAATCTTCCTCAGTCAACGGAAAAGAAATTCAACAAAGAGGCTTCATGCACGGCAACATGTATGAAATATATCAGTCTGTATAGAAGTTGACTATGACTTACATCACATGACAAGTTAGATGAGTTGTTAACGTCAGGATGTGAGAAGTTTCTACAATCTGATACAGAATATTATCAGATTATACAATTATAAACAGAGACATAATGTCACACTAAAAGAATATCACTTAGATAAACCTCAGGGATGGACGGAAACCATTCCCACCAGCATATTGTCACAGTCTGTCATGTTCTCTCCACCACATCACAGTCACTTCACTCTTCAGGCTCCCCTTCACAGCGCACTCCCTCACCTGAGTATTGATTACCAGCACCTGTCACCCTTCGCACACCTGCATTTAATCAGCCAATCCACTCCCTATATAACCCAGCTCCTTACCTCAGTCAGTGTCCGGTCTCGTTCGCTAGAAGGACAGAGCTACGCTTCCTACCTTCAGTTTACCACGGACTCTACTACACCGCTAGTCATCGTTTCCAGTCTTCCTAGAGCTGCAAAACCTTCACTCGACTCCAGGCTCCTGTGGACAACAGTGTTCACCCGGCCCGGAGTGTCTTCCGTCACCAGTGTGGTGAATCCTGTTCCGCCGCCTCGTGGGCAGCTATCCAGCACCTGCGCTTCACTCTTATCAGTGATCCAAGGGACGGTATCTTCTTTGCTCTCCTCAGTTCTCGTATTATCCCTGTTATCAATAAACCTTCGAAATCACCTTACCTGTGTCTCCGGGTTGGTCTGTTCCGTAACAGAAGACCGGACCCAAGAACAAGGATGACGGCCAAAACTTCCCTACTTCACCTGGGTGAGTTGGCCAAACGATATATCCTCAGCCTCCCTAGTCCCTTTATTGCGGTGGGACGAGTTTCTACAGTCGGGATTTTCTCCGGTAGAGTGGAAAATTGCGAAGAGTTCCTCACGGCGTGCTTCTTCGCGTTCCTGTTACACCCTGATCAGTTCCCGCCTGAGCGGACACAGGTAGTCTTCGTGGTGCTTCGCTAGCCGGTCCGGCACTGCAGTGGGCTGGATCCCTGGCGGTTAAGGAAGAGGCAGTTCTCCATTCTCTGACCTCTTCCTGGCGAGATTCTGCCAGGAGTTTGGCCCGCCGAACCTATGGTCATCCACGAATCCCCAACCTGTCTGCCAGCCGCCGCCGCCGCCTGCCTCCAGCCCTGAGGCTCAGCCGTCTGTCTCCAGAGGGTCCCAGCCTTCGCCGCCGGCCCGCCAGTCGCCAGTGTCCCCAGGCTCCGCTCCGGATTCCGGTCCGGAGGTCAGCAGCCTGCCAGAGTCCGCTCCGGATTCCGGTCCGGAGGTCAGCAGCCTGCCAGAGTCCGCTCCGGATTCCAGCCCGGAGGTATCCTCTCCAGTCTCGGCTCCGGTTTCCAGCCCGGAGGTATCCTCTCCAGTCTCGGCTCCGGATTCCAGCCCGGAGGTCAGCAGCCTGCCAGAGTCCGCTCCAGTCTCGGCTCCGGATTCCAGCCCGGAGGTCAGCAGCCTGCCAGAGTCCGCTCCGGATTCCAGTCCGGAGGTCAGCAGCCTGCCAGAGTCCGCTCCGGATTCCAGCCCGGAGGTATCCTCTCCAGTCTCGGCTCCGGTTTCCAGCCCGGAGGTCTGCTCTCCAGTCTCGGCTCCGGTTTCCAGCCCGGAGGTATCCTCTCCAGTCTAGGCTCCGGATTCCAGCCCGGAGGTCAGCAGCCTGCCAGAGTCCGCTCCAGTCTCGGCTCCGGTTTCCGGCCCGGAGGTCTCCTCTCCAGTCTCGGCTCCGGTTTTCTGCCCGGAGGTCAGCAGCCGGCCAGAGTCCGCTCCGGTTTCCAGCCCGGAGGTATCCTCTCCAGTCTCGCCCGCTTTCCGCCCGGAGGTCTCTCTCCAGTCTCGCTCCGGTTTTCTGCCCGGAGGTCAGCAGCCGCCAGAGTCCGCTCCGGTTTCCAGCCCGGAGGACTCCTCTCAAGTCCCAGCTCCGGCCTCCCGCCGTCTCCAAGCTCCTGGTCGACCGCCAGAGGTCGCGACGGCCTCTCGCCGTCTCCAGGCTCCTGGTCGACCGCCAGAGGTCGCGACGGCCTCTCGCCGTCTCCAGGCTCCTGGTCGTCCGCCCGAGGTCGCGTCTATCTCCAGCCCGGCCCAAGCTCCTGGTCGACCGCCCAACACACCGGATCCCTATGGGCTCCCGGATCGGCTTGGCCCCTAAGGTCAGGCCGCGGTGTCGGGGGAAGGGGGGGGTCTTTCGGCCCTCAGGAGCTGGCCGTGGAGGAGGGGGTACTGTCACAGTCTGTCATGTTCTCTCCACCACATCACAGTCACTTCACTCTTCAGGCTCCCTTCACAGTGCACTCCCTCACCTGAGTATTGATTACCAGCACCTGTCACCCTTCGCACACCTGCATTTAATCAGCCAATCCACTCCCTATATAACCCAGCTCCTTACCTCAGTCAGTGTCCGGTCTCGTTCGCTAGAAGGACAGAGCTACGCTTCCTACCTTCAGTTTACCACGGACTCTACTACGCCGCTAGTCATCGTTTCCAGTCTTCCTAGAGCTGCAAAACCTTCACTCGACTCCAGGCTCCTGTGGACAACAGTGTTCACCCGGCTCCGGAGTGTCTTCCGTCACCAGTGTGGTGAATCCTGTTCCCGTCGCCTCGTGGGCAGCTATCCAGCACCTGCGCTTCACTCTTATCAGTGATCCAAGGGACGGTATCTTCTTTGCTCTCCTCAGTTCTCGTATTATCCCTGTTATCAATAAACCTTCGAAATCACCTTACCTGTGTCTCCGGGTTGGTCTGTTCCGTAACACATACATACATATAAATACATGATTAGCACTAATAAAGAAGGAAGAGGGGAGCGCCAGAAGCTCAGTTTGAATCTCATTCTTTAAACAACATCGCCACCTACCGACTACAACCACAATCACTATTTACTGTCATCATTTCAGTCATTATTTGGGCAGAAATTCTCTGGTTACAGCTTCTCAAATGTGAGGATTTGTTGTTTTCTTTGTTATATATGACAACTTAAAGTTTTAAAAAGTTAGACAAAAGAAGCAAATGGAAGATATATCTCATCATCTCTGAGAAACTGTGAATGCCAGTTTTTCACTTTTTGTAACGTTTCATAGACTAAACAATTACAATGGTGTGCAAAAGTGTTTGCCCCCTTCCTGATTTCTTATTTTTTTGCATGTTCGTCACACTTAAATGTTTCAGATCATCAAACAAATTTAAATATTAGTCAAAGATAACACAAGTAAACACAAAATGCAGTTTTTAAATGAAGGTTGTTGTTATTAAGGAAAAACAAAATCCAAACCTACATGGCCCTGTGTGGAAAAAGTGATTGCCCCCTAAACCTAATAACTGGTTGGGCCACCCTTAGCAGCAACAACTGCAATCAAGCGTTTGCGATAACTTGCAATGAGTCTTTTACAGCGCTGTGGAGGAGTTTTGGCCCACTCATCTTTGCAGAATTGTTGTAATTCAGCCACATTGGAGGATTTTCGAGCATGAACTTTCTTTTTAAGGTCATGCCACAGCATCTCAATAGGATTCAAGTCAGGACTTTGTCTAGGCCACTCCAAAGTCTGTCAGCCTGACTAGAATGCTGTATCAAATTCACATCTGAATCCATATAAGGTTCGGGTATTATGCAACAGATGTTGAATAAACATTCGCAAACAGTTTGCTCAACTTATCTCCACTAGGCCACTCCAAAGTCTTCATTTTGTTCTTCAGCCGTTCAGAGACCCCACAACAACATCCAAAGAACTGCAGGCCTCACTTGCCTCAGTTAAGGTCAGTGTTCATGACTCCACCATAAGAAAGAGACTGGGCAAAAATGGCCTGCATGGCAGAGCTCCAAGACAAAAACCACTGCTGAGCGAAAAGAACATTAAGGTTTGTCTCATTTTTGCCAGAAAACATCTTGATGATCCCCAATACTTTTGGGAAAATACTCTGTGGACTGAAGAGACAAAAGTTGAACTTTTTGGAAGGTGTGTGTCCCATTACATCTGGCGTAAAAATAACACCGCATTTCAGAAAAGAACATCATACCAACAGTAAAATATGGTGGTGGTACTGTGATGGTCTGGGGCTGTTTTGCTGCTTCAGGACGTGGAAGACTTGCTGTGATAAATGAAACCATGAATTCTGCCGTCTACCAAAGACTCCTGAAGGAGAATGTCCGGCCATCTGTTCGTGACCTCAAGCTGAAGCGAACTTGGGTTCTGCAGCAGGACAATGATCCAAAACACACCAGCAAGTCCACCTCTGAATGGCTGAAGAAGGACAAAATGAAGACTTTGGAGTGGCCTAGTCAAAGTCCTGACCTGAATCCTATTCTACAAAGATGAGTGGGCCAAATTTCCTCCACAGCGCTGTAAAAGACTTATTGCAAATTATCGCAAACGCTTGATTCCAGTTGGGAGGTGCAGCCAGAAAACAATAGGTCTGATTACTGATTACCGGGCCATCATGGAAACAAAGAAGGTCAGTTTCAGGTGAAACTAGGCAGGGTAATCAGCAGATACTCAGGAAGACTCCTCCCTGAGGGCAGGGCTTAAGTAACACAGAGTAGCTTACATTTCTGAATTCTCAGACCATTTTCACAATTGAGAATGACTTCCGGATGGGAGCCGAAACATCTTGAATTTGAAAACAGTGTCCAGATGACTACGACTGAAACCTTTTCTAGGATGGAACACTCCTGGACGAATGAGGGACTACACCGTCTTGTCATATTAACTGATAATGAAAATAATCCTCAGTTAGTTAGTAAAATATTCATGAATCATGGTCACAAAAAACATCTGAAGTGTGTTTCTGTTTGTAAATGTAAAGATTATGGACCATATCTGTTCTGCTCCATCCAGTCATGAAACAAGACAGAGCATCATCATCATCATCATCATCATCATCTTCAGCAGCAGCTTCAGCTTCAATAAAGACACACAGAGCAGATTTTTAGCCAAACAAAAGAACACAGCTTTAATGAGAACAATCATAAAAACAGACAAACTTTCTTACATATAAAAAGTGCTTTTAAATTTTTAATGTAGAAGAGTGATTATTTGAGGCGGTTCCGCAGCAAACAGTGTCTTCACCTTCAGAGTTACAGACCAGCTTCAGTTGCATCTATTGTAACCTAATTAACTGATATAATAAATATGTGGTAAGTTGAATTTAAAAAGTGATAAACTGCCAAATAATTTAATTAAATCCTTTTTTTAACTGATGATACAAACACAACATCCAATCCCACCCTGAATTTGGCTTAAGAATTGAAATAGACATAATGTATTCCCTAGCCCCTAGGGTTCAGTTACCATCCTGAACTGTTCAACTGTTATCTGCAGCTAGCGTTAGTCTGTAGCTCCTTCATAACAATTCACTGTTATTATAAGAGCTTCTGTGGATGAACAGGGAATTGACTGTAGGCAGCTAACAGCTAACAGCTACAATACAAAATAAATAATAATATAACACTGACAGGTATCACTCTGCAGCATAATGAGTTTGTCCTTTTGATACTTCAGCTACATTTCACTGCTAATACTTCTGTACTTTTAATTAAGTAAGATTCTGAATACAGGATTTTCATTACAATGACAAAGACTACAACATCGAACTCACACTCTCTTTGCTTATTTTGCACAAAACAAGAAAAGTGTAAACATGTTGCTGTGTATGGAAAGAAAATAACAGACAGTAACACTATCACATGAACATCTTGGTGCATGTTTTACAAATTGACTGAGGAGATACCCAGCTGCCATCTTTGTTTTGAGGAGGAAAAGACTGGAAACAGAATAAAAATCTTTTTTATCAGGTTTTGTGATAAAGGAAACAACCTTCTGGGCTTTTATCTTTAAATAAAAATGCATTGTTAGCTCAGATCCAAATGTAATGGTGATGCACAACATGAGAGGCACCATCCCATCTCACTCCCCGGACTGCTCCACTCCAGCACTGGACAATGATCCCACTCTTCCGTGGCTCGGCTCCATCATCACTGGCACCCCGGAGCATGAGGCCGATTCAGCTAAGCCTGATGACCTGTGGCTCCTCATGGGTGCGAAGCACAAAGCCATGGCCATTTCTACCCCGTGCCGAGCCCCAGTGGATGCACGGTCACTCGCCGGCGGGGGTGGTGAGAAGGCTCCGGTGAGCTCGACTCCACGCCAACCGGAGCACTGGACCGTAGCCTGTAAGGACAGACATGGTGCAAAGCGCACGACTCCTCCACCTTCACATCGGGACCTCCCGCTGACCAACAGGTTTGACATCCTGGACACGCAGGACTTTCCTCCACTGGAGGGACGCTCCCTTTTTCCAGCAGCCAAGTCTTCCTCCTCCTCTCACCGCAAGTTACTGAAAGAGGCCGTGATCAGGAGAAGCTCTGGGGGTCTCATTCGTCCTGAGACGGCAAAGAACACCTCTGCTAAGAAGGACGCCACCCCCTCGCCGCAGCAGTCCCCGGCCACAGCTATCCCAGGGACGGCTGATGGAACTAGGCGGGCTCCACGATCATCGACTCTGCCTCCTCTCATCCCCCCAACTACGCTGATTGTTGGAGATTCCATAGTGAGGAATATCCGCTTCGCTAATGTGGTCACACGCTGCTTTCCCGGAGCAACGACCCCCGACATCCTCGAAAAGCTCCCCGGACTTCTGGCTGCACTCCCGACGACTATCACGAAAATCATAGTCCATGTCGGCACCAATGACACCGCCCGTCAGCAATCGGAGCTGACGAAAGCAGACTTCATCTGCCTCTTTGACCTGCTCAACAGCACCCGAATGCTTTCATTTCGGGTCCAATTCCTACACTGGGTCGGGGAATGGGCCGTTTTAGCAGGATCCTCAGCCTTCATACCTGGCTCCAGTCTGTCTGCAGCACCCATGACGTTGGTTTTATTCACAACTTTAACTTATTCTGGGATCGTTCTTCCTTGTTTGCACGAGATGGTCTTCACCCAAACAAGTCAGGTAGTCGCATGCTGGCGGCTTAACCTGCAGCACGCTGTGCTGTCCTCCTCACGTAGTTGACTATTTACATCACCTGTTTCCTCGCTCTCTTCTTCTTTCTCTTCTCTGCCCACCAAAAACTGCCACGCACCCTCTGCTGTCACTACCTCCCCTTGTGGACTGATCATAGTGCTGCTATCTGGAGCCCGGATGCCTCTAGTGCCACCTTCAACATTCCTGTGGTAATTTCGAACAGGTCCTTAATGCGAAAACAGACACAGCCGACACAGCGACAATAATAACTTAATAAAGATCCGGCCAGAACCCGACCTCCAGTCTCAACATCAAATCTGAACCAGCACAGACTTTTTAAGATGGCTCTTCTGAATGTAAGATCCCTCTCTAACAAAACATTTATTTTAAATGACTTTATCTCTTCCACTGAGTTAGACTTTATGTTTTTAACTGAATCCTGGTTACGTCCTGGTGATCACAGTCAGCTGGCTGAATTGTGCCCTCCTGATTTTGACTGCTTTAGTTGCCCTAGGGTCTGTGGTCGAGGTGGGGGCCTCGTTACTGTCTATAGGAAGCATTTTAAGTGTGACCTCATAGCTTGCAATGATTTTTCCTCCTTTGAAGTGCTCATGTTTAAACTTGGTGGCCCCCTCCCGGTCATATTTGCTATTATATATCGCCCCCCTAAACCAGCTGGCTCCTTCTTGTTGGAACTCCCTGAGTTTTTATCCAGTCTTGTGTTAAATTATGATAGAATTGTTCTTTGTGGTGATTTTAATATTCACGTTGATGACTCCTCTAATGCCCTTGCTGCTGATTTTTTAAATATCACTAACTCTTTCAACTTACAACAACATGTGTCTGGCCAAACTCATTCCCGTGGCCACACCTTAGACCTAGTCTTTACTTTGGGCCTGAAAACCCCATCTGTGGAAACCAGGGACATGTTTGTATCTGATCACCTATGCATTGTTTTCAACTGTGAATTAGAGGCTGCCAGTACTGTCTTATCCCGCTCTAAGTACACACGCGTCCTTAATGAGCATAGTGCCTCAAAATTCTGTACACTGTTCAATTCTCCGGGCAGTGTGTTTCCCGATTCCTCCAACACCAACGATTTGGTTGATTATTTTAACTACCTGTGTTCTTCAACCTTAGATCTCATAGCTCCTCTTAAAAATAGACAAAACTCAAAGACTAGAAAACAGCCATGGTTAAATGACAGTATTCGAAGCTGTAAAAATAATTGCAGAAGAGCAGAACGCAGATGGAAGAAATCACGTCTCCAGGTCCACTTTGTGGCCATGAAAGAGTTATTACGCCTTTATAACAGGATGGTGAAGGATGCAAGAACATGCCATTTCTCTGCACTTATTTCTGCCCATCAGCACAACCCCAGATTCCTGTTTAAGACTGTGGATTAGTTAGTTAACCCAGCCTCTCCTTGTGCCCCTGCTGAGTGTGATGCTGATTGTGAAAAGTTTCTTTTGCACTTTGCTGGAAAGGTGGAGTTAATAAGATCTGATATCACCCCCAATCCTGCCTTTTTAGATGTGGATCACCCGCTCAGGGATTCTTTGAGCAATTTTTCTGCTGTTACTCTGCCCGAACTCGCAGACATCATGTCTCTTATGAGAGTATCCTCCAGCCCTCTGGACAAAATCCCAACTAGGTTTCTATTGGAAGCTATGGATTGTATTGCGCCCCTTTTACAAATTATTTTTAACAGCTCGCTGTCTACTGGCTGCGTCCCTGATTTCTTTAAAACAGCTTGTTTTTTTAAGCCAGTCTTAAAAAAACCTGGGCTTGATCCCACCCTCCTGGATAACTACCGCCCAATATCCAAATTGCCTTTTATTTCAAAGATTCTCGAAAAACTTGTATCTAAGCAGCTCCTTGCTGCTGTGGAAAACAATAATACCTTTGAAAAGTTCCAATCTGGCTTTCACAACACCACAGCACTGAGACAGCCCTTCTCAAAGTCACTAATGACCTTTTAATGAATACAGACGCAGGCATGTGTTCAATTCTTGTGCTGTTGGACATAAGTGCTGCCTTTGATACAATTGATCATGGCATTCTTTTAGACAGACTGAGGCACTGGGTGGGCATATCTGGCACTGCACTAGACTGGTTCGCATCTTATCTGTCCAATAGGAAATTCTGTGTTAGCATTAATAACTTCATGTCATCCTTTTCCCATATCAAGTATGGTGTGCCTCAAGGTTCAATTCTGGGACCAATATTGTTCTCCTTATACATGCTTCCCTTGGGTGATGTAATCCGCAGACATGGTATTCTTTTCATTGTTATGCGGATGACACACAGTTGTACCTCCCTGTCAAGCCCACTGACCTTAGTATGCTGAGTTCTCTGCAGGACTGCCTGTCTGACATAAAAAATTGGATGTCGATAAATTTTCTTCAGCTCAACTCAAATAAAACTGAAATCCTTGTTATTGGGCCCCAACACATCACTAAACAAATACTGCCATCCACTGGTAACCTGTCACAACATATCAAGCCTGCAAGCCTTGCAAGAAATCTTGGTGTCCTGTTTGATAGCAATTTATGTTTTGAGCAACATATCACTAAGCTTGTCCAATCATGTTTCTATCACCTCAGAAATATTGCAAAAATACGATCTATTTTAAATCTTAGTGATGCAGAAACTGTTGTGCATGCTTTTATCTCCTCACGCCTTGATTATTGTAACAGCCTGTTCACTTGTCTTAATCAAAAAACTCTGACACGACTGCAGACTGTACAAAACTCAGCTGCTAGGCTGTTAACCAGGATCAAGAAGTACGACCACATAACACCTGTTTTAGCCTCTTTACACTGGCTCCCTGTTGGTTTTAGGATTAATTTTAAGATCTTGTTGATTACTTTTAAGGCTCTTCATGGCCTGGCCCCAGATTATATTTTAGACCTTGTAATCCCTTATGAACCTTCACGTAGTTTGAGATCTTCGGGCAGGGGTCTCTGTCTGTTCCTGAGTCCAGGATGAAAACTAAGGGGGACAGAGCTTTTGCTATCAGGGCCCCGAGGCTCTGGAACAACTTGCCGAAGAAATTAGGTTGTCTGAGTCAGTGTCTTCGTTTAAGTCTCGTCTCAAAACACATTTTTATCTGAAAGCAGATCCTGATTTTACCTGAACTGGCTGTTTATTTTACTGTTTATTTTATTGCTTTTCTGTATTTCATGTGTTTTATTTCTTTATATTTCGTCATTCACTGTGTTATTTTATTTTTCTTGTTGTGAAGCACTTTGTACTTTGTTTTGATAAGTGCTCTATAAATAAAGTTTTATTATATATTGTAGAAAAGGTTTCAGTCGTAGTCATCTGGACACTGTTTTCAGAATCAAGACGTTTCGGCTCCCATCCGGAAGTCATTCTCAATTGTGAAAAAATTGGACGGGAACTGGAAATTTAAGCTATTCTGAGTTACATAAGCCCTGCCCTCAGAAAGGAATCTGCCTGAGTATCTGTTAATAGCTAGTTTCACCTGAAACTGACCTAATAGTTTCAAGATGGCCCAGTAATCAGTAATCAGGCCTATTGTTCTCTGGCTGCATCTACTTCATCACTGCTAAGTGCCTGATTAGCATGTGATAGGCGTGACCAAGGTGATAATACACTCTGATAGACTTTGGGCAGATTAAATCTCAGACCACCATTTCTGTTCAAAGAGGGGTTCTCTTTCTTCACAAAATGGCTTCCTTGACGCCCGCTCAAACCAACTCTTCTCTCTACTAAGAATCTTCACCTCGCTGTCTTCAAATGTGCGGTTTGTAGCTTTTAAATGCAAATGCACAGCGCTCTGTAATCCTGAGTTAGCGTGTCGCCTGTGCTGATAAAGTCTTCTGTGAAGTGGCTGTTTGGTTTCGCCTTATGTACCGCTTCTTTGCAGTTTTCCTCACTGCACTGAATGGAGTAGACAACATTGCTCTGTTTCTGTGTGGGTAACTTGTCCTTAGGGTGAACGAGTTTCTGTCTTAAAGTGTTGCCTGGTTTAAAGAAGACAGGAACACCCTGCTGTCTAAAGATCCTTTGTAGTTTTTCAGACAGTCCAGACACATAAGGAATGGAGACACCGTTCCTTCTTGGTTCAGTTACACTTTTGTCCTGTTTTTTGGCTCTTTTAACTCTGTTGATAGCCCAAGTAGGATAACCACAGGCTGAGAGTGCATTCTGGACATGCCTTTCCTCTTTCTTCTTACCCTCTGAGCTTGTGGGCACTTCTTTGGCTCTGTGTTGTAATGCATTACAACACAGCCTTTTCTACGATAGAACACTCCTGGACGAATGAGGGACTACACCGTCTTTATTATATATTATTATTATGTTATTTGATCACAGAGGCATCCAGGAACTGAGCGAAACTAAGAAAGTAAACTGAGGGGGGGCGAGGGGGGGCCTTTTCCCCACGGTCTCACCCTTTGTACCCCGACTGTCCAAACTGGAATTTTACTACGTAACTACTTTACTTGAGTATTTCCATTTTAGGAAACTTTCTACTATTATGACACATGATTATAGATGAAGCTACCCGGAAGTCCAGAACTGAAACTATCCCCACCTTCACCAGCTGCAACATTAAAGTGATGAACACATTAAAGCAGCAGTCATTATCATATACATGCCTTTCTGCATAACCAGTGCTTTAAATACATGTTGATGCTAATAGTTGTGCTCCTCCTTATTAAGTCTGCAGGCCCTGCACTTGTAACAGAGAACCTTCATGGAAAAGTGCGAGAGCAGGTGGTGGCCTGCACAGAACCGGGCCAAATATACAAGAAAATTAGTCGTGTGGACTCAGTCGAGACCAAAGAACAACTGATTTTCTATGTAAAGGGAATATGTAAGAACTGAGACTACTCTCCACCTGTCGAATTCATACTGCAAATATATAAGGGGCAGCATATTACATATCAGGTCATAACTGATGCTTACGTAGTTAGCTCAGTTAGCGTGCAACTAACTTAGCGCTTGTATTAGCTGACTGAGCACCAGAACCAGAGTCGGGCAAGCAGGCAACAGAACTGGCATCAGCAGCCTCCGAGACCGACGGAGGCCAGTTTGGACAGTGAATACAGCACCGAGATGATTTACAGCGCTCCGACCAGGACTCTGACTCGGGTCAGACTAAAACACAGCGGGTTCAGGCGGGGACAGGAGGCGTCAGGCAGGAGGAGCGAGAGGAAGGTCGGGCATCAGAGAGGCAGTGGCAGCGTGAGACAGAATATTTTTCACATCTAACGGGAATTAAGGATTTATTTTGACTTATTTCAGAGTTGGTGATTGTTGGAACAGTTTAAAGACTTAACCAAGACGGTTTTGGTGAGTTTTATTTTGTTTCTGTCGAGTTTGAATGAAGTGTGTTTTACGATGAGTTAACAAGGCAATTAAGCTGGTTTTAGTTCGGTGAAAGAGAAAACGTGAATTCAGAAGGTTGTATTTTCTGTTTGATATGTAAAAATATTTCCTTTCTTGATATTTTGTGAGTTTATTTTGTTTATTTCTTAGACTAGTAAAGCTAAGAGAGTTTGTGTGATATAGCAAACTCGCACACATCCCAGCTGGAACTACCTGAGCTATTCTATCGGAATATCGCCTCTCGAGGCACAAGTGGTATTACAGCACAGGACAGGCCAGACGAGCCGAGGCTAGCAGGTTAGCATTCTAATGTCAGTAGATATCTCTGCAACACAATACAGAGACTTCTTTGACATAACGTCATAACTGTTACTTCTTCATATTCTGTTGATAAGGTTAGCTAATTTTTGAATGTTTTAAACTAAAATTCTGGCCAAATCTTACATATTGCCCCTTTAAAGAAGTAAATCCATCGATATCATCTCAAAATGTAAGACCCATCACTTAAAATTAAGACTTTTAAATCAATCAATCATTTATTAATGATGGTAGGTAGGCTCAATTCAATGGTGTCAGTAACATCAAACAAATATCAACAACAGACAATATTCACAAGCTGGTTGAAACCCAGCTATTGTAATTGAACTTTCCTATTGGCTGATCTGGAGGTGACGTCTATGGTGGCAGCTTTTGTCAACCAGCCCCTCCGCCCTCCTATAAAAGCAATGTCTCCCTTCTCTGCAGACTGTGGAGAGGAGTATTAGTGAAGAGCAGATTGACTGAATTGCATGAACTGAATATAGTGATTGGGTAGTTAGATTGTACTGTTAGCATAGATTATTTTAGTGTAAACTTTACAGTTAGTTGTGTGTTTATAGTTTGTAGTAGGTTAGTTAGCAATTTTAGACAGATGTTAGGTTGTTAGATTTTTGCACTTTTAGTAGTTGGAGGTTAGCTTTAGCTCATAGTTCAACTTTGTGTTAGATAGTTGTTTGATTTAGCATTAGTTAGTTAGTTTTATATTTGTTAGCTAATGGCCAGAATGGGTCGGCACTGTTGCTTTCGTGCAAAACACTCTGGACTGCACAGCTGGGAATGGGCGTGTCTTAGCCTCTCTCGCTTCTAGAGGAATTTTGAATTTCAAGGTAGAGGCACATCAGCCAAACTCTGGGGTTTAGCTACTCTGTAAAGACATTTTATGATAATTACATTTGCGCTGGTCATCAGGCTTGTGTGACTAAAATAGGAAACCTGTCAAGCCACTTATTGTGATGTACGTTATACCATTAATTTATCCCTGAAGGATTCAGGCCCGTGGCTGTAAACTGACGGAAAGGGCTAAAAATGTGTGTGTTAGTGTTATAACCGTTGCATCGCACAAAACAGGCTTGAAAAATGTGAACGCAACTTCCCACGGACAAGTTGAGATAAAAACAATCTTGATGATTGGGAGAATGTGCACATCTGTACAGAAACTCTGACCCATGCGTACAATTTTGGAGACTGGGAGAATGGCGACACATATGGTGAAGTAGTGAATTAAGTCCAGATTTTATAATGATCCTTTTCACACATTTAATTTAACTTCATATCATACAATTAATGATATAGTCAAAACGTCCTAAACATTCAGGCCAGTGGTGTCATATTTTGTTTATGTTTGTAGTAAACCACTAATTATTCCATTAGCAGTTCTCTATTTTAAAAGATCCAGGCCAACCAGAATCTGTGATTTATTATTGAACCATTATTGAACTATTGAGCACCAGGCGCTGGCTCATCACCACATTCCCAAACCCTCAGAGCTTAGAGAAGTCGGTTGTGGAGGATCACAGCGCTGCTGAAGTGCAGAGCATGATGCCAGGACGCGTCAGGTGGAAGCTTCTGGAAAGTCTGGCTCACTTTACCCTGAACATCCTGATGCCTTTTCATCTTAACCGCATTAACTGATTAAATTATCAAATTTTAATGGCCTTGATGGTTTTTAAGTTCAACTGGCACTTTAACTTATAGGCCTGGGTGTTGTTATTATTTCTGTTAGTGCATATAAGAAATATGCCTTTCAAGCTGACAGTCAATGGCATTGATGGTTTTATTGAAAAATCTTTAGTTCGCAGGTGGGAATCTATGTTCAAAGTTAAAAAGATGATATTAAACAATAGTATTTGAATTTAAAAATACACTTCCGTGATGTTGATTCTATTTTATAATAAAAGTTTATCAATCGGAATTAATCACAGCATAAATTGTGCGATTAATCAGTACATTTTTTTAATCAATTAGCCCAGCACTACATTTTATATGATTACCTGTATGAAGATCCAGCTGTCTGTTCAGGTGGGAAAGGATAATGGAGCCTGGAATTAAGAGAGGCACAGAGTCAGCTATTTTAATGTAAATGCCAACTTGTCTTAATGTTTGCCAAAGTGATGAAAATATTATACCCACACTGTCATTATTCAACCCAAGCACATTGTGTGGACTAGAGAAAATGGTGCATCAATGTAGTAGAAGTGGAAGGTGTATTAGAAGATACTACACAGAGGTCCAATTTTACTAGAGAAAATATAATGTTTTCAGTGGTGAAACCTCTGAATAGTCATTCTAATAGTTTATAATGGAGGACTTCACACTGTGCAATCAAGTTCTTTTCTCACCTTTTTGTCACCGGGCATGGGTTTTACACCCAGCTTTGACGCCGGAGTCATCTGAAGGAGAGAAAGAAGTAGAAAGAGAAAGAACAATAATGAAAACTTCTTGGATGGGATGATACAAAATTAATAGCCAAAATTCTTTTATTTTCCTCCAACAGATGTGACTTGACAGCTCTGACAACAAATCTCTACTGGAAAATATTTGTTGCACAATGGAGCACACGCTCCTCAGGATCAGATTTTAAATGTACAAACAGCTTTGATGAATGGGGGTCATTGTTTCAATACTAAGCATTTTTTGTGTTGTTTGTTGCCAGATCAACCTGCTGTTGATCCTGTAGGATGAAGACACGTGCCAAAAGTTATATGATCAAATTTAAAACAATTGTTCGCTCTTGAGTTAGCCGGCTTCAAAAAGTCCTGACACAAGCCACTGGATTGAATGCTTTGCACGCATCATATCTTCACCGCTAAAAGACTACAAATCGACTGCCGACACTCATGTTCTGTGCCTGCATTAGAGGAAATAACTAGGCATTAGTCTTGAACCAAAAACATCACAGGAAAACAAAACAACCTTTTTCACTCTACTGTAAATTTCATATGTCTGATAAAGTTGCAACTGTAAATATAGCTTTGTACTTGACAGCCTGTATTTTATTGTTTGTGTGAAGAATGAAAATGCAGAGAAGAAAGAAACAAGATGGAAAATAGGGGAAGTTGCACTCAATGTTGTGGAAATCTCTGCCTGTTAAAAGAAGCAGTCAACTCTCTGGCAGTGGTACAGTTCTCAACACCGCAGAAACTCAAGGCTTGAGTCCTACTACAGAGGTACCGCTTGTATGTTTGGCTGTGAGGGTTCTCATCATTGTTGCTAACAAGAAACTACTACCGTGGTGGGTACACAGTGGAAGATTTCCACGTGATTAACGCCCCTCAGGCTTAGCACTTTTCAATACTGCTGAAAAAGCATGGACCACCTCCAACCGCTTCACTGACTCCTCAGAGTCTCCAGTCTGTGCAGTGTGGACTCTCCACAAAGATCAGACAGCAGCTTACAATTCCTGAATCCTCTCTTGCAGCTTGTTGTCACTCCAGGTCCAGCTCTCTGTATGGGATGGGTTGGACTTCTTGTGAGCTGGAGGCCAGAGAAGCACAGCTGGTCTCTGACAACCTGCAGCAACCCAATCTGAATAAAGAATAAATGATGTAACTTTAGAAGACAACGCTCCTAGTAAGCTGCTGAGAAAGTGAGAAGTTTAGAAAATGGAAAACTCCAAAACACCTGAACTCAAACAGGCTGCAGGTTCCAAAACTGCAAAATACAGAAAGTGAAAAAGAGCTCTCATTAATATTAATGATATCTGTGCTGCTGTTTCTCTCAATAAAGACGCAGTGACTTCACCTCTCTAACCTCTGCTAGCCACACCAGTGGCTCCATCTATACAAACCATCACAAGTTGCAGCCAAACACACAATAAAAACCCACAGAAACTGATTTAAGATCTGACCTCAAGATCCCAAAAGTTTCCAAAGATGCAAATGTGGTCAGAAATGTGAACAAAAGACATCTACAACATTTCCTTTTAGGAACAGTGGAGTCATAAAAATCAAAGCTTCTTCAGTTTAAACTCTTTCAGTCAGTATAAAGCATCATATAGCTTCATAAACATGTTGGAAAAGAAATAATACTGAATATATTTGTTATTGTCTGACAGTTGAAACAGAGATTATTTTATTTCATCCATCCATCCATTTTTTCACTACCGCTGGTCCCCGTTAGGGGGTCGCTGTGGTGACTGGAGCCTCATCCCAGTGACTCCCGGGCCTCCAGGCAGGGCACACCCTGGACAGTGGCCAACCTGCCGCAGGCGAACACAATGGCACAGACAAGGACAAACAACCATTCACTCCTCGCCATTCATTCAATAATGGCAATTTAGAGTTATCAATTAACCTCACACATGCATGTCTTTGGACGGTGGGAGGAAGCCGGAGAACCCGGAGAGAACCCACGGTAACACGGGAGGACATGCAGACTCCACCCAGAGAGATTGTGGTGATGCTGGTCCCGGTCCGGGAATCGAAACCTACTCGAACCCAATGGCAGAACCCACTGATCTCCTTATTGGGGAGGCAGGAGCTGTAGCCGCCCGCCACCGTGGCACCGGGCAGATTTATTTATTTATTCTTTGTATTTATAAATGTTTTTATTTTATTTTTATTATCATTTATTTAAAAAGAACAAAATAATGGGGACTTACAAAGATGAAAATCAAGAGTAGTGTAGTGTTGGGCTAATGAACGATGCCATCTGGCCCATTGCTAACGTCATTGACCACTGGAGCCTCTACCATCGCAGACCAACTTTACTACTTTTCATAACCTTTCCTCTGGGTCCGATTCGCCAACACCTGGTTCTGCTCTGAGTGCAGTCACCGCCACTCTCTTTCTCGCCACCCACACACAGAAGTCAAAAATGGTGTCTAACTCTCAGGAGTCTCCAGTCTGCAGTGTGGACTCTCCAGAAAAACACACAGCAGCTTTCACCTCGAATCCTGCAGCTTGTTGGTCACCAGGTCCAGCCTCTCTCTGTGATGGGGAGGGGGTTGACTCTCAGGAGCTGAGGCCAGAGAGCCACAGCTGATCTCATGACTGCAGCCACTCAATCTGAATAAAAATAAAAGATGGAGATAAAAATCCATCATAAGTCAGCACAAATATCTATACACCTATTCATGTCACAACACAGATCACAACATGCTGCTGATCTCAGTGTAGGTCTGGAATTACAGCAGAAAAAACTATATTGTAAAAAAAAAAAGATTTGTTATAAATTAAACTACCCAACTGTTTGTACGATTAGTCGATAATCAATCAGTCGATTGACAGAAAAATTAATCAGCAGCTGTTTTGATGTTTGAAGTCATTTTTCCTGTAAATCACTTCCTGGCTGCAGCTTCTCAGATGTGCAGATCTGCTGCTTTTCCCTCTGGAATGACTGTAGGTAACTGTAATGTTTGTTAATAACGCCGAGCTTTGGGACTCGTCGTGGTCGGACACGACGACATCCGTGAAGGCGCCGCTTGGGCTCTGGGGTCGTCGCGGACGCTTCTACTGTTTCTCACCAGTTTTCAAACTGCATCGCATCGATCGATCGATGGAGAAAAAGAATCCCGCAGATGGATCCAGAATGAAAAGCATCATCAGCTGCAGTCCGGAGCACAAACCGGAAACCAACATGAGCTCCAGCCTCCAAATTCAGTGCTGCAGCAGCAACATCCTGCTTTACATTAATGAACTTTTGGACCTCTTTGAAGCTTGTTCGAACACTTAGCTTATTAGCTTAATAAGCGCCAGTTGTGAAGTTGTAACAAATAACTGTGGACAAAGCAGGTGGAAAATGGGCTTTCTGCTTTTCCCCGAGCTGTCGCTGCAACCCAGCACGCTCCTTCACTTTCACCTGGTTCACTGTCTCCACCGCGCCGCTTCTTGCTCTGCTGTCCGCTGTGTGTAGGGAGCTGAGCCCGCCTCGCCAAAACACGTGGAGGAGAGGACGGAGAAGGCCAGCTGCGACCATAAATATAGTTTTAACGGATCTGGCATCTGCATTGATTCACGTAACACGCTTTCAGGTCGGAAAATCTGGTATTTTGTATTAATCCGAAAATCACATTGACAAAAACAAAGTGTTTGGAAAAATTGCTTTCTTAGAATCATACATGAATTTCTTCACAAATCTCTACGCGCTTTGATGTGAATAGTCAAAATTCACATCCAAATTATTCTCAATTTTGTGCTGTTTATTCGTGGTTGCTGCTTAAAGTGCCTTAACAGGGGACATTTTCTACAGTTTCCCTTTAAGAAACTGTCTTTTGTGACTAAATTCAGTACAAGAAACATGAAAACATGAATCCAAAACAAATTTACAACTTTATGGATGTAACTTACATAAAAAGGTTAAAATGTTAATTAAACACAAGATCTACAATAGTAACAGAGTCAGTGAACTGACCTCAGAGTCTCCAGTCTGCAGTGTGGACTGTCCAGGCCAGCAGAGACAGCAGCTCACTCCCTGGAATCCTGCAGGTAGTTGTAGTTCAGCCGCAGCCTCTCTGTGAGATGGGAGGGGTTGGACTTCAGAGCTGAGGCCAGAGAAGCACAGCTGATCTCCTTCTGACAAAACTGCAGTAAGTCAATCTGGAATAAAGAATAAATGATGTAACTTTAGAAGACAATGTTCCTGCTTGAAAACATTCAGTGTTTAATAATCTGGTCAGAGCTGAAGAAGGCTTTAGAAAGTAGAAGTTTAGGAAAATAGAAATCTCCAAACACCTGAACCCAACAGGCTGTGAAAGGTTCAAAAACTGTAAAATACATAAGAAAGTGAAAAGAGCTCTATTAATATTATTAATGACATTGTGCTGCTGCTTTCAATAAAGACGTAGGGGACTTCACCTCTTAACCTCTGCCAGCTCCACCAGTGGCTCCATCTATAGTAAACTCATGTTGTGCAGCCAAACACAAATAAAAACCCACAGAAACTGATTTAAGATTCAACTCAAGATCCCAAATTTTCCAAAGATGCCAAATATGTCGTGAAATGTGGAACAAAAGACATTCTACAATATTTCTTTAGGAACAGTGGAGCTCATAAAATCAAAGCTCTCCTGTTTAAACTCTTCAGTCAGTATAAGCACTCATATAGCTTCATAAATATGTTGGAAAAAGCAAATATCTGAATATATTTGTTATTTTCTGAGAGAGTTGGAAATTTTTTTTTTTTTTATTGTATTATGTATTTTTATTATCATTTAAAAAGAAACATGGTGTGGATCTAGTGTGGAATAAAAGATGAAACTCAAAGAGCTTTAAGAGGTCTCAGAGTGAATTATCCAGTGGAGATTTTTCTTTGTTATATCTCAGGTTTTTAAATGTGTAGCTCAACATTGCTCTGTCACAGTCAACGGACAAAACTCACTGAAGAAGAAAACAGACTTCAGCATTAAGATACTCAGTGTGGATCAGTCTAATATCAGCCTTATGTCTGCAAAGTTTAGTGTCACCACAACTTTCACATCATATTAATCTCAGCGCACAAGTAAAACCGGGCAAATTGACCAGAGTCTCCAGTCTGCAGTGTGGGTCTCCAGTCCAGCAGATGTTGGCTTCCACTCCCGAACCCAGCTAAGGTCACTCAGCTCCAGCTCTCTCAGATGTGGGGAGTGGGTTGACTTCAGAGCTGAGGCCAGAGGAAGCACAGTTGATCTCTGACAACCTGCAGCGACTCCACCTGGATAAAGAATAAATGATGGAGATAAAAATCCATTAATAATCCCGATCAGATGTGTGTTCAGCCTTGAAATGTGTACAGCCCCAACATCACTGTCCTAATCATCACTGAGCTTCTCCCTAAAATGAGTAGAGTGACTTTGTCATTGTGTTGGCCAATGGATCATCATCATGTCAGCACAACATTCATACACACCTATTCATATGTACACAGATCACTAATATGCTGTTGATCTCAGTCAGGCCTGGAATTACTGTAGAAAAAACTATATTGGGAACAAAAAGATTTGTTATAAAATTAAACTACCCAACCGTTTTATGCGATTGATCGATTAATCAATCAGTCGTATTGACAGAAAAAATTAATCAGCAGCTGTTTGATGTTTGAAGTCATTTTTCCTGTAAATCACTTCCCTGGCTGGCAGCTTCTCAGATGCGCCAGATCTGCTGCTTTTCTCCTCTGAATGACTGTAATAATCCGTAACGCTTGTTAATAGCGCCGGAGCTTTGGACTGTCGGTCGGACCGCTTACCATTAACGGTGGAAGGCGTCTACGTGGGTACTGCTTTTCAGGTCGGAAAATCTGGTATTCTGTGCAGTAATCCGAAAATCACATTGACAAAACAAAGTGTTTGAAAATTGTTTTTAGAATCATAATAATTTCTTCAAGAAAATTGCAAACTGTGTGATGTGAATATTAGTCAAAATTCACATCCAAATTATTCTCAGTTTTGTGCCGCTTATTAGGTATTTGCTGTTTAAAGGCCTCAACAGTGGACATTTTCTACAGTTTCTTTAAAGAAACTAAGTTTTGTGACTAAAATTCAGTACAAGCAACATGAAAAATATGAACTAAGGAAACAAATTTACAACTTTATGGATGTAACTGGACATAAATTAGGTTCCAAATGTTAATTAAACATATCAGATCTACAATAGTAACAGTCAGTGAAGACGGCCTCAGAGTCTCCAGTCTGCAGTGTGGACTCTCAGAAAATCCACAACAGCTTCACTCCTGAATCCTGCAGCTCGTTTCCCACTCAGCTCAGCTCTCTCAGATGGGAGGGTTGGACTTCAGAGCTGAGGCCAGAGAAGCACAGCTGATCTCTGACAAACTGCAGAACTCAATCTGAATAAAGAATAAATGATGTAACTTTAGAAGACAATGTTCCTGCTTGAAATCATTCAGTGTTTAATAATCTGTAATCTGCTGATCCTGCAGCTTCACTCCTGAATTATGTTTGGCTGCACACCTTAGCACTTTGCTGTGTTGTAAACTAATAACTCTAGAAACTGATTTAGATTCGACTCAAGATCCCAAAGTTTCCAAAGATGCCAAATATGTCAAATGTAGACAAAGACATCTACAATATTTCTTTATAAATCAGTGGAGTCATAAAATCCAAGCTTCTTCAGTTTAAACTCTTCAGTCAGTATAAGCATCATATGGCTTCATAAACATGTTTGGAAAAAGAAATACTGAATATATTTGTTATTGTCTGACAGTTGAAACAGATTATTTATTCTTTGTATTTATGCATGTTTTATTTTATTTTAAAAACCCATAAGGTGACATTTGAGATGAAAATCAAGTGTTTAAGAGGTTCAGAGTGAATTATCCAGTGGAGATTTTTCTTGTTATATTCAGGTTTTAAATGTAGCTCAACATTGCTCTGCCACAGTCAATGGACTAAACCACTGAAGAAGAAAACAGACTTCAGCATTAAGATACTCAGTGTGGATCAGTCTAATATCAGCCTTATGTCTGCAGTTTAGTGTCACCACAACTTTCACATCATATTAATCTCAGCACAGAAGTAAAAACTGGTGTCTGACCTCAGAGTCTCCAGTCTGCAGTGTGGACTCTCAGTCCAGCAGACAGCAGCTTCACTCCTGAATCCTGCAGGTTGTTGTTACTCAGCCCAGCTCTCTCAGATGGGAGGGGTTGGACTTCAGAGCTGAGGCCAGAGAAGCACAGCTGATCTCTGACAAAGTGCAGCGACTCAATCTGAATAAAGAATAAATGATGGAGATAAAAATCCATTAATAATCCGATCAGATGTGTTCAGGTTTGAAATGTGTAGCTCAACATCACTCTGTCTAATCAATGAGCTTCTCCCTAAATGAGTAGAGTGACTTTGTCATTGTGTTATGTGGATCATCATCATGTCAGCACAACATTCATACACTATTCATGTCAACACAGATCAATAACATGCTGCTGATCTCAGTCAGGTCTGGACTTACAGCAGAAAAACTATATTTATGCTTTAAACAGCTGCATTTAGAAATATGCTTTGATCTATACAGATGTGACCTTTATAAAAATTATACACTTTAATTTACTTCAACAGCTAACAGGGGACATTTTCTACAGTTTCTTTAACGAAGTCTTTTGTGACTGCAGACTAAATTTAGTGCAAGAAACATGAAAATATGGACAAAAGGAAATTTACAACTTTATGGATGTAAGTTATGTGAACATAAACTAGGTTCAAATGTTAATTAAACACAAGATCTACAATAGTAACAGAGTCAGTGAACTGACCTCAGAGTCTCAGTCTGCAGTGTGGACTCTCCAGAAAATCACACCCAGCAGCTCCACTCTGAATCCTGCAGGTGAATTTGTAGCTCAGCTCAGCTCTCTCAGATGGGAGGTTGGACTTCAGAGCTGAGGCCAAGAGAAGCTAAACGTCTCTGACAAACTACAGAGACTCAATCTGAATAAAGAATAAATGATGGAGATAAAAATCATTAATAATCCCGATCAGATGTGTTCGAGTTTGAAATGTGTAGCTCAACATCACTGTCTAATCAATGACTTCTCCCTAAAATGAGTAAAGTGACTTTGTCATTGTGTTGTGTGGATCATCATCATGTCAGCCTTCTGCGAGACATCATCCAAATGTCAGCAGTGGTAGTGAGAATAGTCTAAATCTGTGAACTTTAGAAATGAGAAACACTGTGAAGTGCAGGGACAGATGTTAAAGGAGCTCTGTGTGCTTTTGTTTTTACTTATGATATTATTTTATTTATTTGTTTAATATTTCCTACATACAATCTCATTTATTTCACATTTGTTGCTTTTGAACTCCACAGAAAACACATCATTTTTCATTTTGGTAAAATGACACAATTGTTATGGAATTAGAAATAGGAAGAAAATAGAAAGTAGCAAAGCAATAATATCATCTGAAAACCATTCCAGACTTTGGCTGAGATCTTCAGTATGTTATTGATCTGTGTTGGCAATGAAGAAGTTGTATGAATGTTGTGGCATCTCCATCAACACTGGCCCAGCTGACTGACTGTGAGGCTTCATCCCTCAATCATCTTTATAACTGGACCAAAAGGTGCACTGAAGCAAAGAGAGTAGAGGCGTGTCTTCTTTCATACCCAAATGTAACCCTAGTACCTTCCCATGCAGATATCAGGTATTATTTATGTTCCAGTTTACTGGTGGAGTCGGAACACAAGGGAGACATCACTTTCTCTGACAAGAAGCTTATCGTTACATGTTGAAGTATGGATTTGGTGACCGGATCAGACACGACATGCTTCAACCCACCTTTCTCTGTCTCAGTGCTCCTGTATGTGAGTTGTTTCTAGGAGTGTGTTTGTGTCTAAATGTGAGAGAGAGAGAGGCTTTATGTACCAAATGTAGACGTTCCTGTAAAATACTGTGTCCTGAAAGTGTTGTGTATGGAAAAGAACTTCATCTCTGAAAAATGTGTTGATCTTTTATTTTATTTATATAGATGTGTGTCTCACAGGAATGTAAATACAAAATTCCTTGACATTTAATTTTCGTGAGCAATAATTGAAGGGATAAATCCCACAGTTTCGCTTTGTAATAACACCAACCCAGATTGAGTACAGACTAAATTTGGAAGCCAAACTGTTCAGGACTGGACAAACTTTCAGACAAACCCAGAAAAAACGAGGCAAGGAAATTTACAATTTGTCATGGATTCAAATTTGAGGTAGATATATACACTGTTAAAAAGGCTAATAGATTCATCAGGAATAATATGCCTTCTGATATAATTCTCTCTCTGTTGCGAGATTGGATGATTGATTTATTGTTAATCCAGCACAGGCAGCTAATCGAAAGCGGTCGGATCGACGATGCAGGCTATCATCCCGCCTAAGTAGCTACGCTCCAGTGCAAAGATGAAATAGTCCAGCGGAGTGTTGATACAGATGCTGAACTCCTTCAGTTTATATCTTCTATAGTTTATTCATGCACTCGCGTGTTGTGCGTCTATTGAAAGTAAGTGCATTATATGTGATCTCTTGTAGGATCGCTTGTGTGTTATGGTATTCTTTTTTGCTTGTATACAGTCGCGCCACTATGGCTTAATGATAAGAGATTATTGTCTTAGTACGATACTTTCGCTTGTATATTTCAGGTGAAACTAGCTAATCAACAGATACTCAGGTAGACTCCTTCCTGAGGGCGGGGCTTAAGCAACACAGAGTATCTTACATTTCTCAGACCATTTTCACAATTGAGAATGACTTCCGGATGGGAGCCAAACGTCTTGATTCTGAAAACTGTGTCCAGATGACTACGACTGAAACCTTTTCTACGACAGTTATACAGATTAACTTCCAATATAATACATTGCTAATTATACATCAGGTTAACTAAAACTGAATGTTTCTGGCACTCTGGATGAAAAGATAGAGAACAGAGACAGAACGAAAGAGAGAGAGAGAGAGACGAAGGAGCGACTAGAAAAGAGACAGGAGAGAGGAGGCGGTAGGTAAGGTGTGTGTGTGTGTGTGTGAGAGACAGAATGTTTTATTTCCTTTGAAATTGTAATGTTGCTTTAGTTTAAGGTAAAATATATTTGTATCTATGCATGTGGTAAACAGATGAAATGTGCCTTTAAACCTAATTTTGAATTTATTTCTCACAGTGAAATTTTTTTATATGCAATATGCAATTGCAGATGCCTAAAATGACATGACAGCATGAGGAGGAGCAAAGTGTGGCTGACCTGAATCATGTTTGTGGAAACAGCTGGGGCTTAAAACACGAGTTTAGGCTGACGGTAAACACACGTGACAGAGAGCTTTACCTCATGCAGAGGGATGTTGTCCTGTAGCAGAAATACATCGAGGATTTGATGCCTAATGTTTGGAGGTCGGAGGAACAGCAGAACTTGGCCATTTATTGGCAGTGAGATGTTCAGAAACCTTTGAACCAAGTCCCAGACGAGGCCAAAGGCAGAGAGGTGAGGGACCTTCACAACCACATGAGTGTCTGTAATCTCCAGCGGCTCCAAAATGCTCATCCCATCATCAGTGATGTGGACGACAGACAGCAGACCATCAACAAGCAACGCTGTGAAAGCAAAGAGCTAATTAGAGTTCATCTCTACCTAATTCATTTCTGACCCCTTGACTTCAGAGTTCAAATTAATCTATTGTCATTAACTCTGGAGCATCCCAAGGACGTGCCAGTTTGCCTCTGTCCTTTATTTGAATGTATTATTATTTTCCTGCCCCACATGTGATCTGTCTGAAAGTACACATTAATACAAATCTAAAATTTGATTTGATTAATCAGTCCAGAAGACCCAGAGTCGACTCGCATTCTGTCAGTGGAATCAATGCACTTTTGTTTTTTGGCTGCGTCATTGTACACAGAGCAATGCAGGAGCAACAGCATGGCAGGCTGTACATTTACAAACAGAGTCTCAAAATGACCACAAACCACCAAACTGTGTGCGATGGAAGCGGAGAAGGGTGATAGAAACGGAGGGCAGCGTGACTCCGGTCTGACTGCTCCGACGCTCTCTGCTCTGGTGATGACTGTCAGTGAAGTCGGCTAAACCACTTCTGAACCAGACGGTGGTACAACCTCCTCTGCTGCCGTCCACTGTTACTGACTCTGCGGCTGTGAGCAGTGCGGCAGGAGAGACGCGCGTCATGGTGCGCTGGGATTTTATAACTGAACTATGAGCAGGACGCACACTTTTACTTTCTCTGTGTGGAAATCTGATGTCGAAGTAAGGCTTTAAAACATGAGACATGTAGGCTGATAGAGGAGTTCAGCCGTGAATTTATTTAACGGTTTCATTTGTTTATTCATTTACACTTTGTTTTTAATGCTGAAGGTGAAATTGTAAAAAATCAGGCTATAAGAACTTGATTTAAACAGAAATGTTACATGTGTGCTGCCTGTCATTATTCCGACAAATCCGTATGGTAGCTCCACATTATATGTTGGCAGTTCAAATACGCCGCAATTCAAATCTTGCATCATATGCAGCTGTCTTTCACTGATTTTAAAATGCTCAAAAATATTTTCACATGACTCTGTTGCATTTGATTATGTTAATGTGGTCGAAATCATCACTGAAACTCAAGCCAATGGATTTTCTGATTGCAAGATAGTCTACATAGAAAAAAAGGAACGAATAGTCGAATCTTCGCATTGAACAGCCAAATCCGATTCGACTGCCAAAAGTCTGAGTCAGGTACAGCCCTAATTCATTGTTTAACATTGAAGACAGTAATGTCTTTACCATCCTTTGTTTCGCAGTGTGGCAGGTGGAGCTGACAGACAGCATCATCCTCCGAACACTTGATATCGAACAGCATCCCTGCAGCCATCTTGCCAGCTGATTGGAGGAGGCTCTCATCCCATTGGACAGTCCTGTACAGCAGCTCCGCCTCCTGAGCCATAACAAACACCAGTCCAGTCAAAGTACACTGGAACACACCTGGACCAGGACACCTGAACCTGTAGGACACAGAAGGGCCATATTAATATAACAACCATTTATTGGCCTGTGTGTGTGTGCAGCAAGTGGTCATTATTCCGATTCACAGATACTTATGAACTAATCAATACCTAATGATTCATTAATACAGTATCTCCCAGTATCTTAATACTGTTCTCCAGTAACTCATCATTATCTACTATATCATATACCATATCAGAGTTATTCAGGAACTACTCAGTAGTAGTCTGCATCGCATTACATCACTTCAAGATCAGAAAAGGGCCTCAACACGTGAAACGATTTCACTGATTATCATGACAGACGACACTCCACAACCGCTCAGCTTTGTCATCCATGTTTTCTCTTTGTCCATTCTTTAGGACACATTACCGTGACCCTCAGCAGCTCTGGACATAAAGTGTTTTCTACCAACCTTCGTTCATTTAAACAGTACATCAAACTTGTAAGAAGCATCAGCTAAGTGGTCGCCAGTCCACTCCTGTCCTCCCCTCAGTTGACGGGCGAATGCACATTGGCCAGGGACGGTACCGTCCCAGACTCACACAAATATCAAACAGAGATGCTGTAATAAGATTTTGTGTCTTCTCTTAAGATCCCTGGCTAACAGTCTTTAGCTTAGCATCTTACTGTTTTGTTTATTCCCTGAATAGTGTTACCTTCATGGAAAAAGTGCGAGAGCAGGTGGTGGCCTGCACAGAACCGGGCCAAATATACAAGAAAATTAGTCGTGTGGACTCAGTCGAGACCAAAGAACAACTGATTTTCTATGTAAAGGGGCAATATGTAAGAACTGAGACTACTCTCCACCTGTCGAATTCATACTGCAAATATATAAGGGGCAGCATATTACATATCAGGTCATAACTGATGCTTACGTAGTTAGCTCAGTTAGCCGTGCAGCTAACTTAGCGCTTGTATTAGCTGACTGAGCACCAGAACCAGAGTCGGGCAAGCAGGCAACAGAACTGGCATCAGCAGCCTCCGAGACCGACGGAGGCCAGTTTGGACAGTGAATACAGCACCGAGATGATTTACAGCGGCTCCGACCAGGACTCTGACTCGGGTCAGACTAAAACACAGCGGGTTCAGGCGGGGACAGGAGAGGCGTCAGGCAGGAGAGGAGGAGCGAGAGGAAGGTCGGGCATCAGAGAGGCAGTGGCAGCGTGTAGACAGAATATTTTTCACATCTAACGGGAATTAAGGATTTATTTTCGACTTATTTCAGAGTTGGTGATTGTTGGAACAGTTTAAAGACTTAACCAAGACGGTTTTGGTGAGTTTTATTTTGTTTCTGTCGAGTTTGAATGAAGTGTGTTTTACGATGAGTTAACAAGGCAATTAAGCTGGTTTTAGTTCGGTGAAAGAGAGAAACGTGAATTCAGAAGGTTGTATTTTTCTGTTTGATATGTAAAAATATTTCCTTTCTTGATATTTTGTGAGTTTATTTTGTTTATTTCTTAGACTAGTAAAGCTAAGAGAGTTTGTGTGATATAGCAAACTCGCACACATGTCCCAGCTGGAACTACCTGAGCTATTCTATCGGAATATCGCCTCTCGAGGCACAAGTGGTATTACAGCACAGGACAGGCCAGAACGAGCCCGAGGCTAGCAGGTTAGCATTCTAATGTCAGTAGATATCTCTGCAACACAATACAGAGACTTCTTTGACATAACGTCATAACTGTTACTTCTTCATATTCTGTTGATAAGGTTAGCTAATTTTTTGAATGTTTTAAACTAAAATTCTGGCCAAATCTTACATATTGCCCCTTTAAAGAAGTAAATCCGATCGATATCATCTCAAAATTTAAGACCTTTCACTTAAAATTAAGACTTTTAAATCAATCAATCATTTATTAATGATGGTAGGTAGGCTCAATTCAATGGTGTCAGTAACATCAAACAAATATCAACAACAGACAATATTCACAAGCTGGTTGAAACCCAGCTATTGCAACTGAACTTTCCTATTGGCTGATCTGGAGGGAGGTGACGTCTATGGTGGCAGCTTTTGTCACCAACCAGCCCCTCCCCGCCCCCTCCTATAAAAGCAATGTCTCCCTTCTCTGCAGACTGTGGAGAGGAGTATTAGTGAAGAGCAGATTGACTGAATTGCGTGGATTGAATATAGTGATTGGGTAGTTAGATTGTACTGTTAGCATAGATTATTTTAGTGTAAACTTTACAGTTAGTTGTGAGTTTATAGTTTTTAGTAGGTTAGTTAGCAATTTTAGACAGATGTTAGGTTGTTAGATTTTTGCACTTTTAGTAGTTGGAGGTTAGCTTTAGCTCATAGTTCAACTTTGTGTGGTTAGATAGTTGTTTGATTTAGCATTAGTTAGTTAGTTTTAGTATTTGTTAGCTAATGGCCAGAATGGGTCGGCACTGTTGCTTTCCCGGGTGCAAAAACACCTCTGGACTGCACAGCTGGGGGGGGAATGGGCGTGTCTTAGCCCCTCTCGCGTTCTAGAGGGAATTTTTGAATTTCCAAGGTAGAGGCACATCAGCCAAACTCTGGGGTTTAGCTACTCTGTAAAGACATTTTATGATAATTACATTTGCGCTGGTCATCAGGCTTGTGTGACTAAAATAGGGAAACCCTGATCAAGCCACTTATTGTGATGTACGTTATACCATTAATTTATCCCTGAAGGATTCAGGCCTCGTGGCTGTAAACTGACGGAAAGGGCTAAAAATGTGTGTGTTCGTGTTATAACCGTTGCATTCGCACAAAACAGGCTTGAAAAAATGTGAACGCAACTTCCCACGGACAAGTTGAGATAAAAACAATCTTGATGATTGGGAGAATGTGCACATCTGTACAGAAACTCTGACCCATGCGTACAATTTTCGAGACTGGGAGAATGGCGACACATATGGTGAAGTAGTGAATTAAGTCCAGATTTTATAATGATCCTTTTCACACATTTAATTTAACTTCATATCATACAATTAATGATATAGTCAAAACGTCCTAAACATTCAGGCCAGTGGTGTCATATTTTGTTTATGTTTGTAGTAAACCACTAATTATTCCATTAGCAGTTCTCTATTTTAAAAGATCCAGGCCAACCAGAATCTGTCATTTATTATTGAACCATTATTGAACTATTGAGCACCAGGCGCTGGCTCATCACCACATTCCCAAACCCTCAGAGCTTAGAGAAGTCGGTTGTGGAGGATCACAGCGCTGCTGAAGTGCAGAGCATGATGCCAGGACGCGTCAGGTGGAAGCTTCTGGAAAGTCTGGCTCACTTTACCCTGAACATCCTGATGCCTTTTCATCTTAACCGCATTAACTGATTAAATTATCAAATTTTAATGGCCTTGATGGTTTTTAAGTTCAACTGGCACTTTAACTTATAGGCCTGGGTGTTGTTATTATTTCTGTTAGTGCATATAAGAAATATGCCTTTCAAGCTGACAGTCAATGGCCTTGATGGTTTTATTGAAAATCTTTAGTTCGCAGGTGGGAATCTATGTTCAAAGTTAAAAGATGATATTAAACAATAGTATTTGAATTTAAATACACTTCCGTGATGTTGATTCTATTTTATATTAAAAAGCGATCAATCGGAATTAATCACAGCAAATTGTGCGATTAATTAGTACATTTTTTTAATCAATTGACAGCACTACATTTTATATGATTACCTGTATGAAGATCCAGTTGTCTGTTCAGGTGAGAAGGATAATGGAGCCTGGAATTAAGAGAGGCACAGAGTCAGTTATTTTAATGTAAATGCCAACTTGTCTTAATGTTTGATAAAGTGATGAAATATTATACCCACACTGTCAATATTCAACCCAAGCACATTGTGTGGATCAGAGAAAAAATGGCATCAATGTAGTGGAAGTGGAAGGTGTGTTAGAAGAGGCTACACAGAGGTCCAATTTTACTAAGAAAATATAATGTTTTCAGTGGTGAAACCTCTGAATAGTCATTTGTGGTTTATAATGGAGGACTTCACACTGTACAACTGCTCCTTTCTCACCTTTTTGTCACCGGGCAGGGTTTTTTTTACATCCAGTTTGACATCGGAGTCATCTGAAGGAGAGAAGAAGTGAAAGAGAAAGAACAATAATGAAAACTTGAATGGGATGATACAAATTAATAGCCAAAATTCTTTTTATTTTCCCAACAGATGTGACTTGACAGCTCTGACAACAAATTTACCAAAAAATATTTGTTGCACAATGAGCACACGCTCCTCAGATCAGATTTTAATGTACAACAGCTTGATGAATGGGGGTCATTGTTTCAATACTCACATTTTTTGTGTTTGTCAGCTGTGATCAACTTGCTGTTGATCCTGTAGGGATGAAGACAATGCCAAAAGTTATAGATCAAATTTAAAACAATTGTTCGTTCTTTGAGTTAGCCGGCTTCAAAGTCCTGACACAAGCCAATTGATTGAATGCTTTGCATCGCATCATATCTTCACCGCAAAGACTACAACTGACTGCCGACACTCATGTTCTGTGCCTGCATTAGAGGAAATAACTAGGCATTAGTCTTGAACCAAAAACATCACAGGAAAACAAAACAACCTTTTTCACTCTACTGTAAATTTCCATATGTCTGATAAAAAGTTGCAACTGTAAAATATAGCTTTGCATTGACAGCTTGCATTTTATTGTTTGTGGAAGAATGAAAAAATGCAGAGAAGAAAAGAAACAAGATGGAAAAATAGGGGGAAGTTGCACTCAATGGGTAAAATCTCTGGTTTGTTGTGCTAGGCTAGTCAACTCCTGGGCAGTGGTACAGTTCTCGCCCAACACCGCAGAAACTCAAGGCTTGAGTCCCACTAGAGGTACCGCTGTATGTTTGGCTGTGAGGGTTCTCATCATTGTTGCTGCACAAGAAACTACTACTGGTGGGTACACAGTGGAAGATTTACGCATTAACGTCCCTGTGTTTAGCACAATACTGCTGAAAAAGCATGGACCACCTCCAACCGTCTACTGACCTCAGAGTCTCCAGTCTGCAGTGTGGACTCTCCACAAGATCAGACAGCAGCTTCACTCCTGAATCCTGCAGCTTGTTGTCACTCAGGTCCAGCTCTCTCAGATGGGAGGGGTTGGACTTCAGAGCTGAGGCCAGAGAAGCACAGCTGGTCTCTGACAACCTGCAGCAACTCAATCTGAATAAAGAATAAATGATGTAACTTTAGAAGACAACGTTCCTGAAGAAGGTTGAGAAAGTAGAAGTTTAGAAAATGGAAACTCCAAACACCTGAACCCAACAGGCTGCAGGTTCAAAACTGTAAAATACAGAAAGTGAAAAAGAGCTCTCATTAATATTAATGACATTGTGCTGCTGCTTCAATAAAGACGTAGTGACTTCACCTCTTAACCTCTGCTAGCTACACCAGTGGCTCCATCTATACAAACTCATGTTGTGCAGCCAAACACAAATAAAAACCCACAGAAACTGATTTAAGATTCGACTCAAGATCCCAAAGTTTCCAAAGATGCAAATGTGTCAGAAATGTGAACAAAAGACATCTACAACATTTCTTTTAGGAACAGTGGAGTCATAAAATCAAAGCTTCTTCAGTTTAAACTCTTCAGTCAGTATAAGCATCATATAGCTTCATAAACATGTTGGAAAAAGAAATACTGAATATATTTGTTATTGTCTGACAGTTGAAACAGAGATTATTTATTTCATCCATCCATCCATTTTCTACCGCTTGGTCCCCGTTAGGGGGTCGCGGGTGACTGGAGCCTATCCCAGTGACTTCGGGCCTTAGGCAGGGCACACCCTGGACAGTGGCCAACTCGTCGCAGGGCGAACACATACACAGACAAGGACAAACAACCATTCACTCTCACATTCATTCAATACGGGCAATTTAGAGTTATCAATTAACCTACACATGCATGTCTTTGGACGGTGGGAGGAAGCCGGAGAACCCGGAGAGAACCCACGGTAACACGGGGAGGACATGCAGACTCCACCCAGAGAGATTGTGTGATGTTGGTCCGGTCCGGGAATCGAACCCACGAACCCACGAACCCACGATCTCCTTATTGGGAGGCAGGAGCTGTAGCCGCTCTGCCACCGTGCACCCCAGATTATTTATTTATTCTTTGTATTTATAAATGTTTTTATTTTATTTTTATTATCATTTATTTAAAAGAACAAAATAATGGGGACTTAAAGATGAAAATCAAGAGTAGTGTAGTGTTGGGCTAATGAACGATGCCATCGTCCATTGCTAACGGTCATTGACCACTGAGCCCTCTACCATCGCACCAACTTTACTGCTAACCTTTCCCTCTGCTCCGACCGCCAACACCTGTCTGCTCTGAGTGCAGTCACCGTCACTCTCTTTCTCGCTCACCCACACAGAAGTCAAAAATGGTGTCTAACCTCAGAGTCTCCAGTCTGCAGTGTGGACTCTCCAGAAAAACACACAGTAGCTTCACTCCTGAATCCTGCAGCTTGTTGTCACTCAGGTCCAGCTCTCTCAGATGGGAGGGGTTGGACTTCAGAGCTGAGGCCAGAGAAGCACAGCTGATCTCTGACAAGCTGCAGCCACTCAATCTGAATAAAAAATAAAAGATGGAGATAAAAATCCATCATGTCAGCACAACATTCATACACCTATTCATGTCAACACAGATCAATAACATGCTGCTGATCTCAGTCAGGTCTGGAATTACAGCAGAAAAAACTATATTGTAAAAAAAAAGATTTGTTATAAATTAAACTACCCAACTGTTTGTACGATTAGTCGATTAATCAATCAGTCGATTGACAGAAAATTAATCAGCAGCTGTTTTGATGTTTGAAGTCATTTTTCCTGTAAATCACTTCCTGGCTGCAGCTTCTCAGATGTGCAGATCTGCTGCTTTTCCTCTGAATGACTGTAGTAACTGTAATGTTTGTTAATAACGTCGAGCTTTGGACTGTCGGTCGGACACGACGACACGGTGAAGGCGTCGCTTTGGGCTCTGGGTCGTCGTGACGGCGTTTCTCACTGTTTTCACCAGTTTTCCAAACCGATCGATCGATCGATCGATGGAGAAAAGAATCGGCAGATGGATCCAGAATGAAAAGCATCATCAGCTGCAGTCCGATACAAACCGGTTCAACATGAGCTCCAGCTCCACCAGCTGCAGCAGCAACATCCTGCTTTACATTAATGAACTTTGACCTCTTTGAAGCTTGTTCGAACACTTAGCTATTAGCTTAATAAGCGCGCTGTGGTTGTAACAACAACTGTGGACAAAGCGCAGGTGGAAAAATGGCTTTTCTGCTTTTTCCTCGAGTTGTCGCCAACTCCAGTACGTTCCCTTCACTTCACCTGGTTCACTGTCTCCACCGCGCCGCTCTGCTCTGCTGTCCGCTGTGTGTAGGAGCTGAGCCCGCCCTCGCCAAACACGTGGAGGAGAGGACGGAGAAGCTAGCGCGACCATAACATAGTTTTAACGGATCTGCATCTGCATGATTCACGTGGGTCACGTTTTCAGGTCGGAAAATCTGGTATTTTGTATTAATCCGGAAAAATCACATTGACAAAACAAAGTGTTTGAAAATTGTTTTTTAGAATCATAATAATTTCTTCACAAAATCTCGTCGCGCTTGATGTGAATAGTCAAAATTCACATCCAAATTATTCTCAATTTTGTGCTGTTTATTCGTGTTGCTGTTTAAAGGCCTTAACAGGGGACATTTTCTACAGTTTCTTTAAGAAACTGTCTTTTGTGACTAAATTCAGTACAAGAAACATGAAAATATGAACTAAAACAAATTTACAACTTTATGGATGTAACTTACATAAAAAGGTTAAAATGTTAATTAAACACAAGATCTACAATAGTAACAGAGTCAGTGAACTGACCTCAGAGTCTCCAGTCTGCAGTGTGGACTGTCCAGGCCAGCAGACAGCAGCTTCACTCCTGAATCCTGCAGGTAGTTGTAGTTCAGCCGCAGCTCTCTCAGATGGGAGGGGTTGGACTTCAGAGCTGAGGCCAGAGAAGCACAGCTGATCTCTGACAAACTGCAGTAAGTCAATCTGAATAAAGAATAAATGATGTAACTTTAGAAGACAATGTTCCTGCTTGAAAACATTCAGTGTTTAATAATCTGGTCAGAGCTGAAGAAGGTTTAGAAAGTAGAAGTTTAGAAAATAGAAACTCCAAACACCTGAACCCAACAGGCTGCAGGTTCAAAACTGTAAAATACAGAAAGTGAAAAAGAGCTCTCATTAATATTAATGACATTGTGCTGCTGCTTCAATAAAGACGTAGGGACTTCACCTCTTAACCTCTGCCAGCTCCACCAGTGGCTCCATCTATACAAACTCATGTTGTGCAGCCAAACACAAATAAAAACCCACAGAAACTGATTTAAGATTCAACTCAAGATCCCAAATTTTCCAAAGATGCCAAATATGTCAGAAATGTGAACAAAAGACATCTACAATATTTCTTTTAGGAACAGTGGAGTCATAAAATCAAAGCTTCCTCAGTTTAAACTCTTCAGTCAGTATAAGCATCATATAGCTTCATAAATATGTTGGAAAAAGCAAATACTGAATATATTTGTTATTTTCTGAGAGTTGAAATTTTTTTTTTTTTTATTGTATTATGTATTTTTATTATCATTTAAAAAGAAACATGGTGTGATCTAGTGTGGAATAAAAGATGAAACTCAAGAGTTTAAGAGGTTCAGAGTGAATTATCCAGTGGAGATTTTTCTTGTTATATTCAGGTTTTAAATGTGTAGCTCAACATTGCTCTGCCACAGTCAACGGACTAAACCACTGAAGAAGAAAACAGACTTCAGCATTAAGATACTCAGTGTGGATCAGTCTAATATCAGCCTTATGTCTGCAGTTTAGTGTCACCACAACTTTCACATCATATTAATCTCAGCACAGAAGTAAAAACTGGTGTCTGACCTCAGAGTCTCCAGTCTGCAGTGTGGACTCTCCAGTCCAGCAGACAGCAGCTTCACTCCTGAATCCTGCAGCTTGTTGTCACTCAGCTCCAGCTCTCTCAGATGGGAGGGGTTGGACTTCAGAGCTGAGGCCAGAGAAGCACAGCTGATCTCTGACAACCTGCAGCGACTCAATCTGGATAAAGAATAAATGATGGAGATAAAAATCCATTAATAATCCGATCAGATGTGTTCAGGTTTGAAATGTGTAGCTCAACATCACTGTCCTAATCAATGAGCTTCTCCCTAAAATGAGTAGAGTGACTTTGTCATTGTGTTATTGTGGATCATCATCATGTCAGCACAACATTCATACACCTATTCATGTCAACACAGATCACTAACATGCTGCTGATCTCAGTCAGGTCTGGAATTACAGCAGAAAAACTATATTGGGAACAAAAAAGATTTGTTATAAATTAAACTACCCAACTGTTTGTACGATTAGTCGATTAATCAATCAGTCGATTGACAGAAAATTAATCAGCAGCTGTTTTGATGTTTGAAGTCATTTTTCCTGTAAATCACTTCCTGGCTGCAGCTTCTCAGATGTGCAGATCTGCTGCTTTTCCTCTGAATGACTGTAATAACTGTAACGTTTGTTAATAACGTCGAGCTTTGGACTGTCGGTCGGACACGACGACACGGTGAAGGCGTCACGTGGGTTACGTTTTCAGGTCGGAAAATCTGGTATTCTGTATTAATCCGGAAAAATCACATTGACAAAACAAAGTGTTTGAAAATTGTTTTTTAGAATCATAATAATTTCTTCGCAAAATCTCGTCGCGCTTGATGTGAATAGTCAAAATTCACATCCAAATTATTCTCAGTTTTGTGCCGTTTATTCGTGTTGCTGTTTAAAGGCCTTAACAGTGGACATTTTCTACAGTTTCTTTAAGAAACTGTCTTTTGTGACTAAATTCAGTACAAGAAACATGAAAATATGAACTAAAACAAATTTACAACTTTATGGATGTAACTGACATAAATTAGGTTCAAATGTTAATTAAACATATCAGATCTACAATAGTAACAGTCAGTGAACTGACCTCAGAGTCTCCAGTCTGCAGTGTGGACTCTCCAGAAAATCCCACAGCAGCTTCACTCCTGAATCCTGCAGCTCGTTTCCACTCAGCTCCAGCTCTCTCAGATGGGAGGGGTTGGACTTCAGAGCTGAGGCCAGAGAAGCACAGCTGATCTCTGACAAACTGCAGAGACTCAATCTGAATAAAGAATAAATGATGTAACTTTAGAAGACAATGTTCCTGCTTGAAATCATTCAGTGTTTAATAATCTGCTCAATCTGCTGATCCCACAGCAGCTTCACTCCTGAATTGTGTTTGGCTGCACAACTCATGTTGTGCAGCCAAACACAAATAAAACCCACAGAAACTGATTTAAGATTCGACTCAAGATCCCAAAGTTTCCAAAGATGCCAAATATGTCAGAAATGTGAACAAAAGACATCTACAATATTTCTTTTATAAATAGTGGAGTCATAAAATCAAAGCTTCTTCAGTTTAAACTCTTCAGTCAGTATAAGCATCATATAGCTTCATAAACATGTTGGAAAAAGAAATACTGAATATATTTGTTATTGTCTGACAGTTGAAACAGATTATTTATTCTTTGTATTTATGCATGTTTTTATTTTATTTAAAAAACCCATAAGGTGACATTTGAGATGAAAATCAAGTGTTTAAGAGGTTCAGAGTGAATTATCCAGTGGAGATTTTTCTTGTTATATTCAGGTTTTAAATGTGTAGCTCAACATTGCTCTGCCACAGTCAATGGACTAAACCACTGAAGAAGAAAACAGACTTCAGCATTAAGATACTCAGTGTGGATCAGTCTAATATCAGCCTTATGTCTGCAGTTTAGTGTCACCACAACTTTCACATCATATTAATCTCAGCACAGAAGTAAAAACTGGTGTCTGACCTCAGAGTCTCCAGTCTGCAGTGTGGACTCTCCAGTCCATCAGACAGCAGCTTCACTCCTGAATCCTGCAGGTTGTTGTTACTCAGCCACAGCTCTCTCAGATGGGAGGGGTTGGACTTCAGAGCTGAGGCCAGAGAAGCACAGCTGATCTCTGACAAAGTGCAGCGACTCAATCTGAATAAAGAATAAATGATGGAGATAAAAATCCATTAATAATCCGATCAGATGTGTTCAGGTTTGAAATGTGTAGCTCAACATCACTCTGTCCTAATCAATGAGCTTCTCCCTAAAATGAGTAGAGTGACTTTGTCATTGTGTTATTGTGGATCATCATCATGTCAGCACAACATTCATACACCTATTCATGTCAACACAGATCAATAACATGCTGCTGATCTCAGTCAGGTCTGGACTTACAGCAGAAAAACTATATTTATGCTTTAAACAGCTGCATTTAGAAATATGCTTTGATCTATACAGATGTGACCTTTAACTAAAAATTATACACTTTAATTTACTTCAACAGCTAACAGGGGACATTTTCTACAGTTTCTTTAACAGAAGTCTTTTGTGACTGCAGACTAAATTTAGTGCAAGAAACATGAAAATATGGACAAAAGGAAATTTACAACTTTATGGATGTAAGTTATGTATGAACATAAACTAGGTTCAAATGTTAATTAAACACAAGATCTACAATAGTAACAGAGTCAGTGAACTGACCTCAGAGTCTCCAGTCTGCAGTGTGGACTCTCCAGAAAATCACACAGCAGCTCCACTCCTGAATCCTGCAGGTAGTTGTAGCTCAGCTCCAGCTCTCTCAGATGGGAGGGGTTGGACTTCAGAGCTGAGGCCAGAGAAGCACAGCTGATCTCTGACAAACTGCAGAGACTCAATCTGAATAAAGAATAAATGATGGAGATAAAAATCCATTAATAATCCGATCAGATGTGTTCAGGTTTGAAATGTGTAGCTCAACATCACTGTCCTAATCAATGAGCTTCTCCCTAAAATGAGTAGAGTGACTTTGTCATTGTGTTATTGTGGATCATCATCATGTCAGCCTTCTGCAGACATCATCCAAATGTCAGCAGTGGTGATGAGAATAGTCTAAATCTGTGGTTTGAAATGAGAACATCAGAAGTGCAGGGACAGATGTTAAAGAGGTTTGTAAAGTTTTGTTTTTACTTATAGTATTATTTATTTATTTGTTTATTATTTCATACAATCTTATTTATTTCACATTTGCTGTTTTGGAACTCCACAGAAAACATCTGTTTGTATTTTTCATAAAATGACACAATTGTTATGAATTAGAAATAGGAAGAAAATGAAAGTAGCAAAAGTAACAACATGTCTGAAAACCATTCCAGACTTGACTGAGATCAGCAGCATGTTATTGATCTGTGTTGGCATGAATAGTTGTATGAATGTTGTGGCATCTCCATCAACACACAGCTGACTGACTGTGAGCTTCATCCTCAATCATCTTTATAACTGGATCAAAGGTGCACTGAGCAAAGTGAGAGGCGTGTTCTCTTCATCTTAAATGTAACCTAGTACCTTCCCGTACAGATATCGTGTATTATTTATGTTCCAGTTTACTGGTGGAGTCGGAACACAAGGTGACATCACTTTCTGACAGGAAGCATCGTTACATGTTGAAGTGTCGTTGGTGACGGATCAGACACGATGCTTCAAACACCTTTCTCTGTCTCTGTGCTCCTGTATGTGAGTTTTAGAGTGTGTTTGTGTCTGTATGTGAGAGAGAGGGGCTTTATGTATAAATGTAGACGTTCCTGTAAAATACTGTGTCCTGAAGGTTATGTATAAAAAGACTTCATTCCTGAAAATGTGTTGATCTTTTATTTTATTTATATATAGATGTGTCTCACATGTAACAAAATACAAATCTTGATTTAATTTCGCAGCACACTGAAGGATAAATCCCACAGTTTCCTTAATAACACCAACCCAGATTGAGTACAGACTAAATTTGGAGCCAAACTGTTCAGACTGACAAACTTTCAGACAAACCCAGAAAACGAGAACTGAAGGAAATTTACAACTTGTCATGGATTCAAATTTGGTAGATATACACTGTTAAAAAGGCCATTATATTCATCAGAATAATATGCCTTCTGATATACTTCTCTCTCTCTGTTGCCGAGATTGAATGATTGACGCACAGCATCCAGCACAGCAGCCAATCAGCGGTCACGGATCGACGTGCAGGCTATCATCCCGCCCATAGCGCTCAGTGCAAAGATGAAAGCGAGTCCAGCGGAGTGTTGACACAGATGCTGAACTCTTCAGTTTATATCTTCTATAGTTTATTCATCGTTCGGGTGTTGTGCGTCTATTGAAAGTAAGTGCATTATATGTGATCTTTGTAGGATCGCTTGTGTGTTATGGTATTCTTTTTGCTTGTATACAGTGCGTCACTATGGCTAATGATAAGAGATTATTGTCTTTAGCACGATGCTACGCTGTATATATGTTACTTTTATTCATACTCGCTTACACTGATGTCGTGTTTGTATATTTAGTTTGTATTGCGCGTGCAGTTTACTAGTCTAAGTGCTCGCTTTGAGGGATTCTAAGTAGTAAACAACTTGATGCGCACGTCATGCAGAACATGTCCAGACCAAGCACCGCTATATAGAACAGATTAAGCTGTTTTATTGCTTAACTTAACGTGCATGACATACCTAATTTGTTTTCTTACAACTATTAATCCCTTTAAATTTGTATTTTGCTAAATATACATTGTGTATCTTTGTTTAACAGTCAATGTTAATATTATGTATATTTATTTTTACTCTGTATTTTTGTTTTATAGAAAGACCACACACACACACATACTGAAAACACCCAACTAAGTAAACTTTTCAACTTTCTACTCATAACTGAGTTGTTGTGGTGACAAATAAACGGGTTACTCCCATATTTCAACCATCTTTGCCTGTCTCTTACCGGACACCCTGTGGCGGGTTTCAAACCTAACCAGCAATATAATTAATGGGAGTGTGCTACCAACAGCTAACTCATCTTTTCATACACTGAACAAGGGCAAAATACATGAACTGACCTCAGAGTCTCCAGTCTAGAGTGTGGGCTCTCCAGTCCAGCAGACAGCAGCCTCACTCCTGAATCCTGCAGGTTGTTGTAACTCAGGTCCAGCTCTCTCAGATGGGAGGGGTTGGACTTCAGAGCTGAGGCCACGACTTCACAGTGAGTCTCTGAGAGTCGACAGCCAGAAAGTCTGTGATGATGGAGAATATAAAACTTAAGTATAATAAAATCTGACACCTTTATTGATCACAAGGTTTGTGGTTTGAAACTTGAGCTCCTCCTGTCCACATGTCAAAGTGTCCTTGAGTAACATCAGAAAGCCCAAATTGCAGCTTTAGACAAAAGTGCCAAATGACTGCAATGTAAACGTCATATTTTGATGAACAGTGTTTGTGTTTGTTAAACTTTATTTTAATGCGATGTTCAATGAGCTGTAAAGTCACTGTAGGTTTTAAAGCCGTCCCCCTTGTTAAACTGCTCAGAAGCTGCTCTGTGCTTTGTATTTGTGCCACAAATTGAGTGTTTATTTGACAATATAATGTAATAATTATTTCAGTGTTTAGTAAATGCCCCTAAAAATCAGTTCAAGGGGCCAAACAGAACTGCCTACCTAAACAAGGAAGCCCTCCTCTTCATCTTTAATGAATCTTATTAGGTCACCCCATCTGCTTTTCATCATCACATTAAATTCATTTAATAATAACAACTTTATTTATTTAGCACTTACAAAGTCCAAAACAAGAGCAAGCCAAAGTTAAAGTAACATTAAAAGACACAAAAACATAGTCGACAAATGAACATAGACAGAATCAATAAAAACATGTCAAAAGAATAAAGCAACAGAAAGACGACATCACATTTTCTTTAAGAGTAACTAAACCCCCAAACCTCATTTTAATGCAAAGGATTTGAATTATTTATATTGTGTTATAAATATGCATAGGTGACGTATATGGTGGCAGCTTTTGTTTTTAGGGGTAACAGTTTCTTCTCAAGTGGAGTTCACCTGGCTGAAGTAAATGTTTTGGAAACAAGACTACAACAATATAATTTCTCCTCTGAGCTTGGTGATGGTAAAAATCCCTCCACTGAACTGAACCTGCTGAGCTCTCCTTCACTGGCAGAATGAACCTGGAGGCCGTCCCAGCAGCTGAATGTGTAATGAGCTGCTGTCTGAGGAAATCAGCTGCTAAATACACAAAGACTGGCTGCTAACTCAATGAAAACCACAGTGGAAATGTGTGCTGCTATTTTCTCTGCATATCTTGCCTTTAGAGTCACTGATGTGAAATGGTGCAGAAAGGAAACACGTTGCAAACTGATATCATTTCTCACATTAAGGTGACCAGATGGAAAAGGTGAGAAAATGGGACAAGCTTTAAAAAACGCTCTCTATCAGTGAACATTACTAAAGCAGCTTTGGAATAAACCAGTTTACAGACCAGTCCATTCAAATCCTACCAGAGAGAGGTAGACAGAGAGAGAGCTTCCTCACTTTTTGTAAATCTAACTCATTTCTAATGTAGCAAAACACATGAAAAGACATTCATCGTTGGAACTGAACAATGTAAAGTTGCAGCTTTTATTTAATGAGGATGGAGAGGGGGATGCTCTGTTTGTTCTTCAACAGGGAGGATGGCCTCCCCTCACATCCTCTCAAATCAAACTATAGTTATAGATACTGTCTCAACTGTGAAAATAGACAGAACAGTCCTTCATATGAAATAGCTCAGAAACTGCAGAGAAGAATTATAATAGCAATAACTGCACGAACGCTTTCATGAAAAAAACTTGAACTTCAAGTGATGTTAGTTTCAGCTGATCAGATATCACATGTCTGTGTGTCTGTGTATGAAAAGAATAATAATCAGACATGTTATAGAAACATCGTGCAGACACTGTATCACTGTGGAAATAAAAAGGCTGATGTGATTAAATGATGACTGTCAAAACATTTTCTGCACAAACTCTGAAGTCCTCGAGTTTTCCTGCTGGATTTGTATCAAACCTCCATCACCCAAAGAAAGAAAGTTAGAAGATGAACTTGACATTTGACATTTGTAGTTTAACACATGTAGAATTATTTATCAGCAGGTTTATTACTAGTTTAGGAAACTTATAGTGTGGAAGTTTTATATTGTGCATGTGTGTAAAGTGTGTATCTTTACTCTAATACTGATGGCTTCAGCTTTACTTTACAGTGTTGATAATCACATCTGGACTTACACAGCCTTTCTGCAGTTCCTCACAGCTGGAATCAGTCTCCATCGTCCCTCCTCTGATGTGTTGTACTTCTTCAGGTCCAACTCATCCAGAAGCTCCTCTGACATCTGCAGCATGTAGGCCAGAGCTGAGCAGTGGATCTCAGAGAGTTTCTTCTCTGATCTGTTCTCTGACTTCAGGAACTCTTGGATCTCCTGATGGACTGAGTGGTCGTTCATCTCCGTCAGACAGTGGAAGATGTTGATGCTTCTGTCAGGAGCGATCTCATCACTGTTCATCTTCTTCAGTTTGTTGATGGCTCTCTGGATGATTTCTGGACTGTTCTTTGTCCGACCCAGCAGGCCTCCTAAGAGTCTCTGGTTGGACTCCAGAGAGAGGCCATGAAGGAAGCGGACAAACAGGTCCAGGTGGCCATTTTTACTCTGCAGAGATTTCTCCATGGCTCTCATCAGGAAGACATCCAGGGTTGAGCCCCTGCGTTTCCAGTCTTTCCCCAGGAAGTCCTCCAGTACCTTTGTCTTCCTTTTGGTGTAACAGTGGAACATGTAGACGGCAGCCAGAAACTCCTGAACGCTCAGATGAACAAAGCAGTAGACTGTTTTCTGGAAGATCACACTCTCTCTTCTGAAGATCTCTGTACAAACTCCTGCGTACACCGAGGCCTCTGAGACATCCAGACCACACTGCTCCAGGTCTTCTTGGTAGAACATGATGTTTCCTTTCTCCAGATGTTCAAACGCCAGCCTCCCCAGCTTCAGAAGAACCTTCCTGTCAGCCTCCGTCAGCTCCTGTGGACTCGTCTCATGTCCCTCATCATACTTCTGCTTCTTCCTCTTTGTCTGAACCAGCAGGAAGTGTGAGTACAGGTCAGTCAGGGTCTTGGGCAGCTCTCCTCTCTGGTCTGTAGTCAACATGTGCTCCAGAACTGTAGCAGTGATCCAGCAGAAGACTGGGATCAGACACATGATGTGGAGGCTCCTGGATGTCTTGATGTGGGAGATGATTCTGCTGGACAGCTCTTCATCACGGACTCTCCTCCTGAAGTACTCCTCCTTCTGGGCGTCAGTGAAGCCTCGTACTTCTGTTACCCTGCCAACACATGAAGGAGGGATCTGATTGGCTGCTGCAGGTCGGGAAGTGATCCAGACGAGAGCCGAGGGAAGCAGATTCCCCTCGATGAGGTTTGTCAGCAGCACGTTGACTGATGACTTCTGTGTGACATCAGACACGACCTCATTGTTGTGGAAATCCAGTGAAAGTCTGCTTTCATCCAGGCCGTCAAAGATGAACAGAAGTTTCCAGACAGCGAGCTTCTCTGCTGTGACCTTCTGTAATGTTGGATGGAAAACATGGAGCAGCTCGAGAAGACTGTACCGCTCATCTCTGATCAAGTTCAGCTCCTGAACGAAAGCAGAATCAGCAGACTGACGCCTTGGTTTTCCAAGCCCTCTGCCCAGTCCAGAGTGAACTTCTGCACCGAGAAGGTTTTTCCAACGCCAGCGACGCCGTTCGTCAGAACGACTCTGATGTGTCCCTGTTGGCCGGGTAAGGCTTTAAAGATGTCGTGGCACTTGATTGGAGTGTCATGGAGGGTCTCCATCTTGGAAGCTGTCTCAAGCTGCCTCACCTCATGTTGGGTATTAACCTCTTCACTCTGTCCCTCCGTGATGTAGAGCTCAGTGTAGATCCTGTTGAGGAGGGTTCCACTTCCTGTTTCATCACTTCCTTCAGTCACACGTTCACATCTCCTCCTCAGACTGATCTTATGTTCATCTAAAACCTCCTGCAGACCACTATCTGCTGAAAGAGAAGAAAAAACATGCTGAGACTGAACAGAGAGCGAGAATACAGAGAAATAAAAGTGTTTTTGAATCTATGATATTCATAACAATATTATGAAAATAAATGTCCCTGTAGTTAAACTGAAAGTCCTGTTTTCAGACATGACGACATCAGCAGACAGGTGTACAGTCTTACTTTGTACAGTGCTGGTCTGACTGGCTGTTCGCAGTCCAGGTCTTGTTCTGGATCTGTCTCCACACTGGGGACAGGAGGAGTCTCCTGATGAAGCAGACTGGTCCCAGTATGAGGTGATGCACCGTCTGCAGAACCAGTGTCCACAGCTGGTAGAGACCGGATCCTTCAGGATGTCCTGACACAAAGCACAGCAGGACGGCTGCTCCTCCACAGAAACAGGACTCCTCTTCCTCTCTCTGTGAAGACATTTCTTTAGAACTAAAATGATTTGGACGACACTGTGTCGAAGCTCAGACGCTCACAGAGAACAGTAAAAGTGTCGTTACTTTTCTGTTTGCATTCAGCTTTCAGTCTGTAATGACAACGATTGTTCCTTTTATCTCAACTCTCCTGCTTTCAGAAACACTAATTAACTGCTTTTCCTATCTGACTGTCTTATTAAACATTTTGTGATCTGCCGGTAGTTTGTTATTAATACAAACTCAACACTTCCTGCAGCTACTTCACAGTAAAAGCCTTCCATTAAAGACAGCTGATTATGTCCTTCACTGTTTTACAGTCACTCTGGGCAGCTTAGCTTGAGTTAGTTAGGTTTAAACTGAGGTTAGAAGTGGTCTGAATAACTGTGGAAGACCAGCAGTGTAAGACACGTAGCATGTAACAGTGGTGTCGCAGGTCCACACAGTTTCCTTTCTTGTATATCCTTCCCTTTGTTTCCCTTCACTCTACTGTCAACTATTGAATGAAGGTATAAATGCAATTCAAATATTCTAAAAAACAGAAGTGGTCCAATTCTGCATTTGATCATTTTCTGCCCCTTTTTTCATCCGCAGATCACTTTTAGATATGTGCTGCCCATGGATGTTTGTTCTTCACCTTCAGGAACAATATATGGCTGAGAGAATCTGAGCTCAAAGGTCCACTTACTAATGTTTCAAAGCAAAGTGTTAATCAAGCTGAGCAAAGCTTTTCTACAAATGCTTTTTCACCACATGTTGCACAATTATAATGAACTGATTCAAGAAGCATCTGGTGGATCATAACAGCTGATCTGAGGAAGAGCCAACAACTAAATATTCTGAGGACAAATATGAGAAAATGAATGACATGTTTGAAGCAGATTCTTTCAGATTGTGAATGGTTCTAAATCTTTACAGTGACTTCAACATGACGGCAAAAATATATGAATGTTTTCTTGAAAAGTAAATTCTGAAATGGAGGTTCTCAGGTGTTTTGCTAAAGAAATAAAATTAGATCCATCTTAGTTTGAAACAGTATCTGCACTAATAGTTCTGCATCATGAATATAAATCTTTTAGCATTCTGTCTTCATCCTCAATGCTTCATCTTCCATCAGCTCAGTTTACAGTAAAAACAGTCTCTTACTTTGTGTCTGAGGGTCCAGGTTCATTACTGAAGTCTGGAGGTTTTCCTTTGAACCAGTCACTCTTCAGAGACAGACAGATGGATCCTGGAGACTCTGCTCTGTCCTCCTCTTCCTCCACACAAACACTCATCTTCTGGCCTTCAGTCAGTCTGAGAGGTGAAACAGAAACACTGACTGTGAGCTCAGAACACGAGAATCAGGAGGAACAAGTTTATTCAAGAGTCACAAACAAGAAGAAACACACACAGTATAATAAAACCAGCCAGAACTCCACCTGGTCACTTTTCTTTAAATCTGCACTGTTTTCTTGGGTAACTGCAGCTTTAATGTGTATTAAACCTGTGTATACATGTGACATTGGTAAGCATCTGAAGTTCCCACTTGTCCTGAACGCAGCACGGTTGACGTGCTGGATGTGGGCGGGGCAGTACGAGTTTTATTAAGTTTGTCATTCAGTGTATGATTGATCCCCGGCCTTAAAGACGCGAGGAAGAGACCGCAGATGTATTATTCTGCATTCTTCTTCTTCTTCTTCACGTCAGCATAATGAAAAGCAGCCACTGACTGTGAGCGCAGAACACAAGAGTTTAGGAAACAAGTCTGTTCAAGAGTCTCAAACAAGACTGACAACAGGAAGCAGCGCGCGCAGTATACATCACGACTTTGTGTCCACAGATGAGTCAAACTGGTCATTCTCACATTTCTTTCCTCTACAGTCCACAGGGAGGAAACCGACTCACAGACTTTGACGGTAAAATAATAAAAATGTTGGATTAACACTCACCCTGCCTCAGCCTTCAGTTTCCTCCTCCTGCTCTGTCGACTCAAAATGGAGTCTGAACTAACTGAACACTTTCACTTTCAGGTTCCTCCCTGTTCTTACGTACCTGGTCAGTGTTGCTCCGCCCCTCTCCTTTTAGAGGAAATCAGGTGAGTTTATCTGTGTGTGTGTGTGTGTGTGTGTGTGTGTGTGTGTGTGTGTGTGTGTGTGTGTTCGGGCGGGTATTACTAATGTTGTGGGGACAGAAATTTGTTTACACAGTCACATTGTGGCGACAAAATGTATGTCCCTATAATGAAATCATCAAACGTTAGGGTGAAGACTTGGTGTAAGGTTAGGGTAAGTCTCCAGGTAATGAATGTAAGTGAATGTAATGTCCTCGAAAGTGACGGAAACACAACTGTGTGTGTGTGTGTGTGTGTGTGTGTGTGTGTGGTGCTCACACAGATCAGCTGTTTAACATGATGTGTCTCTCTTGGCTTCAACAGGTTGAATTAAAATGAGTTTTGGTCAAAATGTTGGAACTTAAATGATGTTTAAATGATGTAAAGAATCTGTTTTGTTTAAGTTCCAACTAAAGTGCTTTAAACTGAATGAAACCGAACTAAATGTGTTCTTTTACAGACTTATAGGGAACACAAACACAGCTGAGCACCAGCTCCTTCATGCTCCACTGGATCTGGAGACAGTGCGTTAAGGTGAACGACCTTTCATCTCAGCACAGGAGCCCCCCAGGGCTGTGTCCTGCCCCCCAGGGCTGTGTCCTGCCCCCCGACTCTGCTCCCTTTACACAAACAGTCTCACGTCCCATCACAGTTCAGTTACCATCCATATTAGGTCTCATATCCAACAACAACGAGCACAGTTAGTGGGAGCAGGTGCCACAACCTCAGGTCAGGTGGGCACCCAGGAGGCAGGGCTGAAGGGCTGAGCAGGTCCGGGTGATGACCAGACGTACGGAGCAACTCAGGAGGTCGGGGACGAAGGTGGGGACCCTCCGGGGGTCGAACAGGATGCCGAAGTGAAGAAAGAAGCTCTTTGGAGACCGGCGCCAAAGGCGGAAGCCCTCTGGAGGCTGGCTACGAAGGAAGGGACCCTCCGGGGGTCGAACAGGATACCGGAGGTGAAGACAGAAGGCCACTGGAGGTCTGACTGGAGGCCAGCGGCGAAGGCGGAAGCCCTCTGGAGGCCAGCGGCTTGGCTGGAGATGAAGACCAGGGTCTGGCGACAGGGCAGCAGGACAGGAAGCCGGCGACGGAGAGACTGGCAGAGGAGCCGGTGGAACCAGTGCTGCCAGGGAACCAGGAGGCTGCCGCACAGGTGGATCAGGAGGTTGCTGCAGCTCAGAGAGTTCAGGAGGTTGCTGCAGCTCAGAGAGTTCAGGAGGTTGCTGCAGCTCAGAGAGTTCAGGAGGTTGTGGCCCAACCGGAGCCATAAGTAGCAGCAGCCATCCCCTGCTCCGGTAGTAGGTTTTATAAACTGGGTTTTAAAGTGTTTGCAGCCTGCTGGAAATGTAGAGGAGATAAAGGTCCGTTTGTGTGTTTGAGTCTCTGCTGATTGTTGATGCAGCAGCGCCACCTGCTGTTCAAACCAACAAAGTCAACCCTGCTCTCCATCTGTTGTTGAATCACATATCAGACATCCTTCATGTTCTCATTTTCCCGAAGGACCAAAAACACACCTCGGCTGGAAATGTGCAACACTTGAATCTTCCTCAGTCAGACGGAAAACTCTGGAAATCCACAGAAGAAATTCAACAAAGAGGCTTCATGCACGGCAACATGTATGAAATATATCAGTCTGTATAGAAGTTAGACTGTGGAGACTTACATCACATGACAAGTTAGATGAGTTGTTAATTTGAGGATGTGAGAAGTTTCTACAATTTGATACAGAATATTATCAGATTATACAATTATAAACAGAAACAGAAACATAATGTCACACTAAAAGAATATCATTTAGATAAACCTCAGGGATGGATGGAAACCAGTCACACCAGCATGCATACATACATATAAATACATAGTTAGCACTAATGAAGAAGGAAGAGGGGACCTCCAGAAGCTCAGTTTGAATCTCATTTTTTAAACAACAGCGCCACCTACCTACTACAACCACAATCACTATTTACTGTCATCATTTCAGTCATTTTCTGGGCATAAATTCTCTGGTTACAGCTTCTCAAATGTGAGGATTTGCTGTTTTCTTTGTCATATATGACAACTTAAAGTTTTAAATAGTTAGACACACAAAAGAAGCAAATGGAAGACATATCTTATCATCCTTGAGAAACTGTGAATGCTAGTTTTTCACTTTATGTAACGTTTCATAGACTAAACAATTACAGTGGAGTGCAAAAGTGTTTGCCCCTTCCTGATTGCATGTTCGTCACACTTAAATGTTTCAGATCATCAAACAAATTTAAATATTAGTCAAAGATAACACAAGTAAACACAAAATGCAGTTTTTTAATGAAGGTTGTTATTATTAAGGGAAACAAAATCCAAACCTACATGGCCCTGTGTGAAAAAGTGATTGCCCCCTAAACCTAATAACTGGTTGGGCCACTCTTAGCAGCAACAACTGCAATCAAGCGCTTATGCGATAACTTGCAATGAGTCTTTTACAGCGCTGTGGAGGAGTTTTGGCCCACTCATCTTTGCAGAATTGTTGTAATTCAGCCACATTGGAGGATTTTCGAGCATGAACTTTCTTTTTAAGGTCATGCCACAGCATCTCAATAGGATTCAGGTCAGGACTTTGTCTAGGCCACTCCAAAGTCTGTCAGCCTGACTAGAATGCTGTATCAAATTCACATCTGAATCCATATAAGGTTAGGCTATTATGCAACAGATGTTGAATAAACATTCACAAACAGTTTGCTCAACTTATCTCCACTAGGCCACTCCAAAGTCTTCATTTTGTTCTTCAGCCGTTCAGAGACCCCACAACAACATTCAAAGAACTGCAGGCCTCACTTGCCTCAGTTAAGGTCAGTGTTCATGACTCCACCATAAGAAAGAGACTGGGCAAAAATGGCCTGCATGGCAGAGCTCCAAGACAAAAACCACTGCTGAGCGAAAAGAACATTAAGGTTTGTCTCATTTTTGCCAGAAAACATCTTGATGATCCCCAATACTTTTGGGAAAATACTCTGTGGACTGACGAGACAAAAGTTGAACTTTTTGGAAGGTGTGTGTCCCATTACATCTGGCGTAAAAATAACACCGCATTTCAGAAAAAGAACATCATACCAACAGTAAAATATGGTGGTGGTACTGTGATGGTCTGGGGCTGTTTTGCTGCTTCAGGACGTGGAAGACTTGCTGTGATAAATGAAACCATGAATTCTGCCGTCTACCAAAGACTCCTGAAGGAGAATGTCCGGCCATCTGTTCGTGACCTCAAGCTGAAGCGAACTTGGGTTCTGCAGCAGGACAATGATCCAAAACACACCAGCAAGTCCACCTCTGAATGGCTGAAGAAGGACAAAATGAAGACTTTGGAGTGGCCTAGTCAAAGTCCTGACCTGAATCCTATTCTACAAAGATGAGTGGGCCAAATTTCCTCCACAGCGCTGTAAAAGACTTATTGCAAATTATCGCAAACGCTTGATTGCAGTTGGGAGGTGCAGCCAGAAAACAATAGGCCTGATTACTGATTACTGGGCCATCATGGAAACAAAGAAGGTCAGTTTCAGGTGTAACTAGGCAGGGTAATCAGCAGATACTCAGGAAGACTCCTCCCTGAGGGCAGGGCTTAAGTAACACAGAGTAGCTTACATTTCTGAATTCTCAGACCATTTTCACAATTGAGAATGACTTCCGGATGGGAGCCGAAACATCTTGAATTTGAAAACAGTGTCCAGATGACTACGACTGAAACCTTTTCTAGGATGGAACACTCCTGGACGAATGAGGGACTACACCGTCTTGTCATATTAACTGATAATGAAAATAATCCTCAGTTAGTTAGTAAAATATTCATGAATCATGGTCACAAAAAACATCTGAAGTGTGTTTCTGTTTGTAAATGTAAAGATTATGGACCATATCTGTTCTGCTCCATCCAGTCATGAAACAAGACAGAGCATCATCGTCATCATCATCATCATCATCATCATCATCTTCAGCAGCAGCTTCAGCTTCAATAAAGACACACAGAGCAGAATTTTAGCCAAACAAAAGAACACAGCTTTAATGAGAACAATCATAAAAACAGACAAACTTTCTTACATATAAAAAGTGCTTTTTTAAATTTTTAATGTAGAAGAGTGATTATTTGAGGCGGTTCAGCAGCAAACAGTGTCTTCACCTTCAGAGTTACAGACCAGCTTCATTTGCATCTATTGTAACCTAATTAACTGATATAGTAAATATGTGGTAAGTTGAATTTAAAAAGTGATAAACTGCCAAATAATTTAATTAAATCCTTTTTTTAACTGATGATACAATCACAACATCCAATCCCACCCTGAATTTGGCCTAAGAATTGAAATCGACATAATGGATTCCCTAGCCCCTAGGGTTCAGTTCCCACCCTGAACTGTTCAACTGTTATCTGCAGCTAGCGTTAGTCTGTAGCTCCTTCATAACAATTCACTGTTATTATAAGAGCTTCTGTGGATGAACAGGGAATTGACTGTAGGCAGCTAACAGCTAACAGCTACAATACAAAATAAATAATAATATAACACTGACAGGTATCACTCTGCAGCATTATGAGTTTGTCCTTTTGATACTTTAGCTACATTTCACTGCTAATACTTCTGTACTTTTAATTAAGTAAGATTCTGAATACAGGATTTTCATTACAATGACAAAGACTACAACATCGAACTCACACTCTCTTTGCTTATTTTGCATGAAACAAGAAAAGTGTAAACATGTTGCTGTGTATGGAAAGAAAATAACAGACAGTAACACTATCACATTAACATCTTGGTGCATGTTTTACAAATTGAGTGAGGAGATACCCAGCTGCCATCTTTGTTTTGAGGAGGAAAAGATTGGAAACAGAATAAAAATCTTTTTTATCAGGTTTTGTGATAAAGGAAACAACCTTCTGGGCTTTTATCTTTAAATAAAAATGCATTGTTAGCTCAGATCCAAATGTAATGGTGATGCACAACATGAGAGGCACCATCCCATCTCACTCCCCGGACTGCTCCACTCCAGCACTGGACAATGATCCCACTCTTCCGTGGCTCGGCTCCATCATCACTGGCACCCCGGAGCATGAGGCCGCTTCAGCTAAGCCTGATGACCCGTGGCTCCTCATGGGTGCGAAGCACAAAGCCATGGCCATTTCTACCCCTTGCCGAGCCCCAGTGGATGCACGGTCACTCGCCGGCGGGGGTGGTGAGAAGGCTCCGGTGAGCTCGACTCCACGCCAACCGGAGCACTGGACCGTAGCCTGTAAGGACAGACATGGTGCAAAGCACACGACTCCTCCACCTTCACATCGGGACCTCCCGCTGGCCAACAGGTTTGACATCCTGGACACGCAGGACTTTCCTCCACTGGAGGGACGCTCCCTTTTTCCAGCAGCCTGGTCTTCCTCCTCCTCTCACCGCAAGTTACTGAAAGAGGCCGTGATCAGGAGAAGCTCTGGGGGTCTCATTCGTCCTGAGACGGCAGAGAACACCTCTGCTAAGAAGGACGCCGCCCCCTCGCCACAGCAGTCCCCGGCCACAGCTATCCCAGGGACGGCTGATGGAACTCGGCGGGCTCCACGATCATCGACTCTGCCTCCTCTCATCCCCCAAACTACGCTGATTGTTGGAGATTCCATAGTGAGGAATATCCGCTTCACTAATGCGGTCACACGCTGCTTTCCCGAGCTACGACCCCGACATCCTCGAAAAGCTCCCGGACTTCTGGCTGCACTCCCGACGACTATCACGAAAATCATAGTCCATGTCGGCACCAATGACACCGCCCGTCAGCAATCGGAAGTTGACTATTTACATCACCTGTTTCCCCTGGGATCTTCTTCCTTGTTTGCTTCCTCTTCTCTGCCCACCAAAAACTGCCACGCACCCTCCACACGGCTGTCACTACCTCCCCCTTGTGGACTGATCATAGTGCTGCTATCTGGAGCCCGGATCCCTCTAGTGCCACCTTTAACATTCCTGTGGTAATTTCGGACAGATCCTTAGTGCGAAACAGACACAGCCGACACAGCAGTAATAATAATAACTTAATAAAGATCCGGGCCAGAACCCGACCTCCAGTCTCAACCTCAAATCTGAAGCAGCACAGACTTTTTAAGATGGCTCTTCTCAATGTAAGATCCCTCTCTAACAAAACGTTTATTTTAAATGATTTTATTTCTTCCACTGATTTAGACTTGTTTTTAACTGAATCCTGGCTACATCCTGGTGATCACAGTCAGCTGGCTGAATTGTGCCCTCCTGATTTTGACCGCTTTAGTTGCCCTAGGGTCTGTGGTCGAGGTGGGGGCCACGTTACTGTCTATAGGAAGCATTTTAAGTGTGACCTCATAGCTTGCAATGATTTTTCCTCCTTTGAAGTGCTCATGTTTAAACTTGGTGGCCCACTCCCGGTCATATTTGCTATTATTTATCACCCCCCTAAACCAGCTGGCTCCTTCTTGTTGGAACTCCCAGAGTTTTTATCCAGTCTTGTGTTAAATTATGATAGAATTGTTCTTTGTGGTGATTTTAATATTCACGTTGATAAGGCAGTCCTCATTCGTCCAGGAGTTCTATCGTTTCAGTCGTAGTCATCTGGACACTGTTTTTAGAATCAAGACGTTTTGGCTCACATCCGGAAGTCATTCTCAATTATTCCCGTCAATTTTTTCACAATTGAGAATGACTTCCGCATGGGAGTCAAAATCTTGATTCTGAAAACAGTGTCCAGATTTTGAAACCTATTCACGTTGATGACTCCTCTAATGCCCTTGCTGCTGATTTTTAAATATCACTAACTCTTTCAACTTTCAACAACATGTGTCTGGCCAAACTCATTCCCGTGGCCACACCTTAGACCTAGTCTTTACTTTGGGCCTGAAAACCTCATCTGTGGAAACCAGGGACATGTTTGTATCTGATCACCTATGCATTGTTTTTAACTGTGAATTAGAGGCTGCTAGTACTGTCTTATCACGCTCTAAGTACAAACGCGTCCTTAATGAGCATAGTGCCTCAAAATTCTGTACTCTGTTCAATTCTCCAGGCAGTGTGTTTCCCGATTCCTCCAACACCAACGATTTGGTTGATTATTTTAACTACCTGTGTTCTTCAACCCTAGATCTCATAGCTCCTCTGAAAAATAGACAAAACTCAAAGACTAGAAAACAGCCATGGTTAAATGACAGTATTCAAAGCTGTAAAAAGAAATGCAGAAGAGCAGAACGCAGATGGAAGAAATCAGGTCTCCAGGTCCACTTTGTGGCCATGAAAGAGTTATTACGCCTTTATAACAGGATAGTAAAGGATGCAAGAACATGTCATTTCTCTGCACTTATTTCGGCCCATCAGCACAACCCCAGATTCCTGTTTAAGACTGTGGATCAGTTAGTTAACCCAGCCTCTCCTTGTGCCCCTGCTGAGTGTGATGCTGATTGTGAAAAGTTTCTTTTGCACTTTGCTGGAAAGGTGGAGTTAATAAGATCTGATATCACCCCCAATCCTGCCTTTTTAGATGTAGATCACCCGCTCAGGGATTCTTTGAGCAATTTTTTTGCTGTTACTCTGCCCGAACTCGCAGACATCATGTCTCTTATGAGAGTATCCTCCAGCCCTCTGGACAAAATCCCAACTAGGTTTCTATTGGAAGTTATGGATTGTATTGCGCCCCTTTTACAAATTATTTTTAACAGCTCGCTGTCTACTGGCTGTGTCCCTGATTTCTTTAAAACAGCTTGTGTCCAGCCAGTCCTAAAAAAACCTGGGCTTGATCCCACCCTCCTGGATAACTACCGCCCAATATCCAAATTGTCTTTTATTTCGAAGATTCTCGAAAAACTAGTATCTAAGCAGCTTCTTGCTGCTGTGGAAAACAATAATACCTTTTAAAAGTTCCAATCTGGCTTTCATCAACACCACAGCACTGAGACAGCCCTTCTCAAAGTCACTAATGACCTTTTAATGAACGCAGACGCAGGCATGTGTTCAATTCTTGTGCTGTTGGACATAAGTGCTGCCTTTGATACAATTGATCATGGCATTCTTTTAGATAGACTGAGGCACTGGGTGGGCGTATCTGGCACTGCACTAGACTGGTTCGCATCTTATCTGTCCAATAGGAAATTCTGTGTTAGCATTAATAACTTCATGTCATCCTTTTCCCATATCAAGTATGGTGTGCCTCAAGGTTCAATTCTGGGACCAATATTGTTCTCCTTATACATGCTTCCCTTGGGTGATGTAATCCGCAGACATGGTATTTCTTTTCATTGTTATGCGGATGACACACAGTTGTACCTCCCTGTCAAGCCCACTGACCTCAGTACGCTGAGTTCTCTGCAGGACTGCCTGTCTGACATAAAAAATTGGATGTCGATAAATTTTCTTCAGCTCAACTCAAATAAAACTGAAATCCTTGTTATTGGGCCCCAACACATCACTAAACAAATACTGCCATCTACTGGTAACCTGTCACAACATATCGAGCCTGTTGCAAGAAACATTGCTGTTTGATAGCAATTTATGTTTTGAGCAACATATCACTAAGCTTGTCCAATCATGTTTCTATCACCTCAGAAATATTGCAGAAATACGATCTATTTTAAATCTTAGTGATGCAGAAACTGTTGTGCGTGCTTTTATCTCCTCACGCCTCGATTATTGTAACAGCCTGTTCACTTGTCTTAATCAAAAAACTCTGACACGACTGCAGACTGTACAGGACTCGCTGCTCGGCTGTAAACCAGGACCGAGAAGTACGATCACATCACACCTGTTTTAGCCTCTTTACACTGGCTCCCTGTTTGTTTCAGGATTGATTTTAAGATCTTGTTGATTTCTTTTAAGGCTCTTCATGGCTCCAGACTATATCTTAGACCTTGTAATCCCTTATGAACCTTCACGTAGTTTGAGATCTTCGGGCAGGGGTCTCCTGTCTGTTCCTGAGTCCAGGATGAAAACTAAGGGGGACAGAGCTTTTGCTATCAGGGCCCCGAGGCTCTGGAACAACTTGCCCGAAGAAATTAGGTTGTCTGAGTCAGTGTCTTCATTTAAGTCTCGTCTCAAAACACATTTTTATCTGAAAGCATATCCTGATTTTACCTGACGGCTGTTTATTTTATTGCTTTTGTGTATTTTATGTGTTTTATTTCTTTATATTTCGTCATTCACTGTGGTGTTTTATTCCTCTTGTTGTGAAGCACTTTGTACTTTGTTTTGATAAGTGCTCTATAAATAAAGTTTTATTATTATTATTATTATTATTAGGCGAGGGGGCCTTTCCCCACGCTCTCACCCTTTGTACCCTGACTGTCCAAACTGGAATTTTACTATGTAACTACTTTTACTTGAGTATTTCCATTTTAGGAAACTTTCTACTATTATGACACATGATTATAGATGAAGCTACCCGAAGTCCAGAACTGAAACTATCCCCACCTTCACCAGCTGCAACATTAAAGTGATGAACACATTAAAGCAGCAGTCATTATAATATACATGCCTTTCTGCATAACCAGTGCTTTAAATACATGTTGATGCTAATAGTTGTGCTCCTCCTTATTAAGTCTGCAGGCCCTGCACTTTAAACTGTGGCACTGCTGCTTCTGCAGGATCCCTCCTCTGCTGCTCTTCCTGAGCTTTCTTCCATTTTGTCCCCGTTAAGGTTTTCCTCATCTGAATCGAGGCTCTAAGGATGGAAGATGTCGCGTGCTGTGCAGACTGTAAAGCCCCTTGAGGCAAATGTGTGATTTGTGATATTTGGCTGTATAAATAAAACTGACCTGACTTGATAAGTTTCCTGACTGTTCGCTGCCAACTTCCTCATTTGACTAAAACAGTTATTTTGCAGTAACTCTGTGTTCACAGGTGAAGTCAAACAGACACCTGAGCGCCTTCAGTCCACGAGGAGGCTGAACTAGACCCTCTGACGGTCAAATAATAATGATAATAATGGAAAAACTTACTCTGTGTCACCAAAGTTACTGCGCCAGGAACAGCGGCCACACTTCCTGGCCCGGTCCTTCAGAATAAAAGCATCACCTCCATAGAAATGAACAGAACTGGAAAAAAACCCTTTTAAATATCATCATGATTTTGTTTTCTTGTCAGTAATAACACATAACAGTCTTAGCTGTGTGTTACTGTTGTTTTCGAAACCATATATCAGTAATTCAGCGTCATTTCTACTAGTAGTTCTATCTTTGGATGCAGGGCTGCAGCAAAGATTTTAGAAATCCTTAAAAGTCCAAATTCCCTCAGAATAATCCCTCCTCCTAAGATTATTTTTGACCAGCCACCAAAAAACAAACAACAACAACAGAAAAGGACATATTTTTGGTGTTGTAATGTACTGTATTCAGCTTTATATCTAGTTTATATTTAGATATATTTATATGCTGTCACACTGGTGGTCGCGCTTCATATTAGCCCTTAAAGCCAACCGAACTCTTTAATGGTGGCTTGTGGTGATTTCTGACAGCAGGTTTTAATGTGAGATTTCAGTTTGGGTGTATGACGAATAAATAGGCGTAAAGTCAAGTTTTAAAAAGTTGATATCCTCCATTTATTTTGAAGAGCAGATATTTATTGCTTTAATATTTTCATCCTGTTTGTCCAAACTGTAATTTCACTATGTTGGTCTATTCTGTACCACACATACAGACAGGAAGTAGCTCTTCCTGAGATTTCTTCCTGTTTAGGTTTGTTGGGGGAGTTTTTCCTGATCTGAACAGAGGGTCTGAGGACAGAGGGGGGGTCCTCTGCTGTACAGACTGGAAAGCCTCTTAAGTCTTTTTGACACCAGGTCTTCACACAGAGCTGGTTCAGGCACTTGTCTATCAGACAAAAAGGCCTGCTGAGAAATAATTACACTATATAAAAACATAACACAAAACAGGAAGTAATATTCCTACCAATCAACACTTACATACATGATTTCAATACTTTCAGTCGAGCTATTGTTCCTTTTCTCCTGGCTACTCCTGCAGGTTTCTGTCCACTTCGGCCCTGGATTCTTTGTTCACCCCAAGAAGAACAAAACACGTTCAAGACAAAATGTACAAATATGGTCCAGCCCCAAATGTCCTCCAGCCTGAAAAGGTCATGCTGCTGTACAGCACTATTTGTTTCTTTTCTTCTTATCTCTCTAAAGTAATCATTACATCAGATTATTCCAGTCCCTCTTTAAGTGCCAGGTGTATAATCTTCACTCAGAAATCTTTCTCAGTTGTTTTTCTGATTTCCACATCTGCTTGATGCTACAGCTGCACCTTCTTCAGTGACGTTCTGCCTCCATCTAGTGGCTGAAACAAAGAACAACTCTGACTCTGACCTGCTGACATTTTGGCTCCTCTTCTCCTCCAAAATAAATTCCTGTACATTTATTCTACAGATGTTTCTATCAGCGGTCAGTTGAACCCTGGTCCCCTTCAGGTTGTGGTTTCTGTTTTGTTTTCTCCTCAGCAGCTGGATGATGCTGGTTGGTGGTTTTGTTGTGGACAGAGATCGAGGTGAGCTGTTAATAATGTACATCACATGTTACACGGTCACACATGGAGGGAATATTCAGTACATACAGACTCAAAGGCAGACCAAACTGGTTTGAATGAACCCAGTAAAAGACACAAAAACTGGTCTGACGGTAGCCATGGAGCTTCCTGAGTGGGGACTTTAACAAAGCGGATTTTAAAGGCTGCACAATTGCAAACAAAGTCATTGGAATTGACACAAACGTACTGTGCACGAGTTGAAAAGGTTTCAACTTGAGTAAAAATCCCTGTGTGTATCCCAGAGCTTTATGAATCTGCTTCAGTCGTACAGAGACAAGAGGAAAAAGGAGAGACTGGAGGGAAATAACAGAAAGAACTGGAGTTCAGAGATCAGTCAGAGGCTGAGCTCAACACAAACACACAGAAACACTTGGTGCTTACAGCTAACGGCTGTATAATTGGTACAGTGGCTGTCTGAACGGGCCTTAAGGGGTTCGGTCCGCTGGAAGCCAATCGGTGGTACGATGTGTTGTCCGACCACGTCTAAAGGAAAAAGTGCTTCTATCTGTTCTGACTGTCCACACTGGAAGGCGGAGTGAAAAGCCTCCCGCTGGCTCCCTGATCGTCTCCGTAGTCTCAACAAGGTACACTTCCTGGGAGACAGGAACAGTGTTACACTCAGTTGTTCACATGAAAAGTCATTTTTCTGTCTGAAGACAGAAACAGTGACCATGCTTGTCACATTGTCTGTAAGTTACAAAAAGTGTTGAACGCAGCCCTTCCAGTTCCAACATTGGAGAAGTCTGGGAAGGGGGGGCTCTGGACAATGATGGATAATTCAAAACTAGGGCTAGTTTACCCCTTTCGTCTTTCGAGTCTTCATCTTCTTCTGAGTGCATTGGCCTTTTTCTGACTTTGGACAGCTATGTACTAAAGAATGCATCTTCTCAAAGCAAAACAAAAAGTGTATCTCAAAAGGTGATCATTCTCTTTGTGGTCTTTCTTTTCAGCGGCTTTAAAAGGTCTTTGACCACACTTTTAATTACAGTTTTTGCATTAGACCATTTGTCACAAAAAGCATCTGTCTGCGTTTTATTTGAGGTCTCACTTAATAACAGCTTCAGCATCTGTCTGTTGGAGTTTGTTTGCAGACGCAACCTCTTAATGAAATTGTTTTCCTTCTCAACATCCATCCAGCGTAGTCCACGTTTAGCTGGTTCACAGTGTGAGGCCTTCCCCCGAAACTTGAGTGAATCACTTTCAGAGTGAAAGTCCACTTATTAAAAACACACTGCTTTAATGGCAAAACTTCTCATTTAAAGATTACGGTAAGTAATGTGAGACTGTAAAACAGCCTGCTGTCATAGAGATTCATCATCCCGCCGTTTCTTGCTTTTGCTTCAGCTTAAGTTCAGCACTCTGGAAAGGTGTTGATCCGCCTCACAGAGAGCAGCGATCAGGACTGAGCTGGCTTCAGGTCCCTTTGTTCGCGCCGTGTCGATCACGTCTCGTGCTTTTTCTGCTGTTGCTTTTATTCTGACTGACTGCATTTCCCCATCATTTATAACGCCACGCTCAAGGAGTCTATCCAGAAGCTGGTTCAGAACCGGTTCAGTCACTCTCTTTACAAACTCTGTCCGAACTGAGCGCAGCCTCTCTTCTGCCGGGACCCTGTCCTCTGCCGGGACCCTGTCCTCTGCCGGGACCCTGTCCTCTGCCGGGACCCTGTCCTCTGCCGGGACATTCCTCTGTAGACTTTCCCTTCTTGAACCTGGAAGATAACCAGGCAAGACTTTTGTTTAATAACCAACGATCATTTTAAAACAAGATCTTCAACTAGTTCAACTCAAATTAAATGTCATGTTTTTTAAATCACTTCTTGTGTTCTCCTTTGAGAAAAAATATGAAACCAAAAGGGAGAAATTTATATTTTATATTGGTTGGTAACTTTGGTTTCATGATGGTGCCCCCTAGTTTTGTGTCCGTCGACATACCTTTAGTTCTCTGTTTACGTGGTCTCCTTCTTAACTAACTTACAAACATGGACACACGTCTTGTCCTGCGCCTCAGCTTGTTGAATGAGCCACCAGACAAACATTCAGCGGGGAAAAGTGCACCGCTAACGTCAGTCTGCAGGCTAGACAGCTAATCAGCTGCTCAGCTGAAGAAACTATTAACTTCTTCTTCTTTTCCTTTCGGCTGTTTCCTTTCAGGGGTCGCCACAGCGAATCATGTGCCTCCATCTAACCCTGTCCTCTGCATCCTCTTCACTCACACCAATTAACTTCATGTCCTCTCTCACTACATCCATAAATCTCCTCTTTGGTCTTCCTCTAGACCTCCTGGATGGCAGCTCCAACCTCAGCATCCTTCTACCAATATATTGACAGTCTCTCCTCTGAACACGTCCAAACCACCTCAATCTGGCCTCTCTGACTTTATCTCCGAAACATCTAACATGAGCTGTCCCTCTGATGTCCTCATTCCTGATCCTGTCCGTCCTCGTCACTCCCAAAGAGAACCTCAACATCTTAAGCTCTGCTACCTCCAGCTCTGCCTCTTGTCTTTTCTTCAGCGCCGCTGTCTCTAAGCTGTACGACATCGCTGGTCTCTCCGCCGTCTTCAACACCTTTCCTTTCATTCTTGCTGATACTCTTTTATCACACAACACACCTGACACTTTTCTCCACCCGTTCCAACCTGCTTGCACTCGCCTCTTCACCTCTTTTCCACAGTCTCCATTGCTCTGAAAGGTTGACCCTAAGTACTTAAAGTCCTGCACCTTCTTCACCTCTGCTCCCTGTAACCTCACCGTTCCACCTGGGTCCCTCTCATTGACGCACCTGTATTCTGTCTTACTGCGGCTGAGCTTCATTCCTCTGTTTTCCAGAGCAGACCTCCATCTCTCTAGATTTTCCTCCACCTGCTCCTGCTCTCACTACAAATCACAATGTCATCCATAAACATCATAGTCCATGGAGATTCCTGTCTAACCTCATCTGTCAGCCTGTCCATCACCAGAGCAAACAAGAAGGGGCTCAGAGCCGATCCTTGATGCAAACCCACCTCCACCTTGAACTCCTCTGTCACACCTACAGCACACCTCACCATGGTCTTACAGCTCTCATACATGTCCTGCACCACTCTAACATACTTCTTTGCCACTCCAGACTTCCTCATACAATACCACAGCTCCTCTCTCGGCACCCTGTCATACGCTTTCTCTAAATCTACGAAGACACAATGCAACTCCCTATGACCTTCTCTGTACTTCTCCATCAGCATCCTCAAAGTAAATACTGCATCTGTTGTACTCTTTCTAGGCATGAAACCATATTACTGCTCACAAATGCTCACCTCTGCCCTTAGCCTAGCTTCCACTACTCTTTCCCACAACTTCATTGTATGGCTCATCAGCTTTATTCCTCTGTAGTTGCCACAGCTCTGCACATCTCCCTTGTTCTTAAAAATTGGCACCAGTACACTTCTCCTCCATTCCTCGGGCATCCTCTCACTCTCCAAGATCTTGTTAAACAAACTAGTCAGAAACTCTACTGCCACCTCTCCTAGACACTTCCATACCTCCACAGGTATGTCATCAGGACCAACTGCCTTTCCACTCTTCATCCTCTTCAACGTCCTCCTCACTTCACTCTTGCTAATCTTTGCTACTACCTGATCCACACCAGTCACCCCTTCTACTCTTCGTTCCCTTTCATTTTCCTCATTCATCAACTCTTCAAAGTACTCCTTGTGGTAGTTTAGGTGTTCCACTTCCTGGTTTATTTTGGTGGCATTCTTCTTCCCTTGCGTGTCTTGTGTTTTTACTTCCTGTCTGTGTTTTCCCTCCAGTTTTGATTGTTGGTCCTCCCTTGATTGTTTGCACCAGTGTCTCGTTGTCTCACCTCCCCTAGAGTATTTAGTCTGGGTCTTTTCTTTGTTCTGTGTTGGATCAACGTTGTACACATGGTGTTGTTCCTGCCAAGCGTGTTTACCGTAAGTTTGTATTGGATTCTTTGTTCTCCCGTGGACCTACAGTATTTTGTATTTTGGGATTTTTGGATTTTGCCTGCTCCCCTGTGAACTGTGTTCCCACCTTGGACTCACTCCCCTGCTTTCACCTATGCTAGCCGGTACTTATCTGCCTTTTGTCTGCTCATTACCCTACTACTACTGTTCTGCCTGTTCATGCCTGCATTCCACCCCACAATAAACACGGTAGTCATCCGGCTACTTTTCGCTGAGACTGCTTCCTCGTCATCTGCTTTTGGGTCCACTTACCTCCATACAGCACCCCTTACGACAGAATGATCCAACCAAACATGGACCCAGCAGGTAAAAACCCGGAGGTAGCACCCTATCACTTAACGCTAGCTAACAGAGAGATTCTGCTAGGCCAGCACGAACAATTACTCTGGACTCTGACAGACAGCAAACAGGCCATGGTTTCCCAAATCACACAGCTAACCCAGCAGGTCTCCCGACTCACCACCCAGCTCTCAACAGCCGGCACCACCTCGCCTACAGATCTCGGTCACTCTCCACTACCCACACGGATCACTTCTGCTACTAGCCCTGATCGACTCGGGAGTGGAGGACTCGTTCCTGGACTCTTTGCTGGATGGCAGCTGCCGCAATCACTCTCTGTCTCCGCTGGATGGCGGCAGCCATCACTCCCTGTCGCCGTTGGATGGCAGCAGCCATCACTCCCTGTCGCCGCTGGATGGCAGCAGCCATCACTCCCTGTCGCCGCTGGATCGTAGCCGCACCCTGTCCTCGCCTCTGCCACTGGATCGCAGCTGCACCCTGTCCTCGCCACCACCGCCTTTGCCGGACCGCTGCAGCCTCAGGTGCCACCATCACGCCCTACTGGAACACAGCAGACAGCAACACCCGGCCTGGTGGCAACTGCTCTACGCTCCCGTACTCCCTGCTGGATCGCAGTCTAATCTCTTGCTGGCCGGACCTCAGCAGCTCCCTGGACTCTACGCCGGACCTCAGAAGCTCCCTGGACTCTACGCCGGACCTCAGCAGCTCCCTGGACTCTACACCAGACCTCAGCAGCCCCCTGGACCCCCTGCTGTATCGCAGCCGACTTGTTTCCCGGCTGGATCGCAGCAGTTCCCTGAACTCTCTGCTGGATCGCAGCCAACTCCTTTCCCGGCTGGATCGCAGCAGCTTCTTACTCCCAGCCCTGAGGTTCCGAAGACGGCGCCATGTCCGGAGGTCCAGTCGCCAGTGGCATGTCCTGCTGCCACGCCGGTTCCAGTCCCTGCTGGGTCGCAGCAGCCCCTTGCTCCAGTCCCTGCTGGGTCGCAGCAGCCCCTTGCTCCAGTCCCTGCTGGATCGCAGCAGCCCCTTGCTCCAGTCCCCTGCTGAGTCACAGCAGCTCGTTGGTCCAGAGCCGGCGACGGGCCGCTGGACTGGGAGCCTGGAGCTGGGGCTTGGAACTTCAGGGCTGGGGACAAGGAGCTGCTGCGATCCAGCAGGGAGCAGCAAGACTGGCTCCCGTCTTGCTGCTCAGTCGCCGGCCCAGGTCCAGCCGCCCAGTCGCCGGCTCCAGGTCCAGCCGCCTCGGCACCATGCCTTGATGTCCCGCTGTCGCCGGTTCCAGGTCCAGCCGCCTCTTCGCCGGCTCTCTACGCCCTGGTGTCCAGTCGTGGCTCTCCGTCCTGCTGTCTTGTTGCCAGTCCCGGCCCCGCTGTACCATCATTGGTCCCTGAGTGGATGGGCAGGCCTCCAGAAAGGGTCAGTCCTCCGCCATCGGCCTCCAGAGACTCTCGGTCTTCGCCGCCAGCCTTCAGAAGGGTTACGTCCTGCCGCCGCTTCCAGAAGGATTCCAGCCTCCAGAAGGTTTTAACATTCGCCACCGGCCTCCAGAATGGCTCTGCCTTCGCCGCTGCCGGCCTCCAGAAGGATTCCAGCCTCCAGAAGGTTTCAATATTCGCCACCGGCCTCCAGAATGAGATCCTGATGTTCTCAGCAGCTCCTTGTTGGGCAGCAACCTTCAGTAACAGGACATTTTATTTATAGAGTTGATGCTCAGGCAGTGAAGTCAATTTTAGTTATAGAGCACATTTAAAAACAACAAATGTTGACCCAAGTGCTTTACAGAGATTTGAGAATTACAGTAAAATAAAAGCACAGACATAATTATGAGGATACAAGTAAATTAACAAAAGCGTAGAATAAATAATTCAGCATTGCACAGAGAACAAATAAATAAGAGTGTGCTTGATCGTGTCTCCACGATGAGACGGGTCTTAAGAAGAGTTTTAAAGGTATCAATGGAGGG
>NC_058060.1:25792950-25802950 GCF_020085105.1 Siniperca chuatsi
CCTGATTAGCATGTGATCGGCTTGACCACGGTGTTAATACACTGTGGTAAACTTTTGGGCAGGTTGAATCTCAGACCACCATTTCTGTTCAAAGAGGGGTTTTCTTTTTTCACAAAAATGGCTTCTTTGACTCGTCTTTCAAACCAACTCTTCTGTCTACTTAGACTCTCCACCTCGCTGTCTTCAAATGTGTGGTTTGTAGCTTTTAGATGCGAATGCACGGCGCTCTGTAATCCTGAGTTAGCGTGTCGTCTGTGCTGATAAAGTCTTTTGTGAAGTGGCTGTTTAGTCTCGCCTGTGTACCGTTCTTTGCAGTTTTCCTCACTGCACTGAATGGAGTAAACTACATTGCTCTGTTTCTGTGTGGGCATCTTGTCCTTAGGGTGAACGAGTTTCTGTCTTAAAGTGTTGCCTGGTTTAAAGAAAACAGGAACATCGTGCTGTCTAAAGATCCTTTGTAGTTTTTCAGACAGTCCAGATACATAAGGGATGGAGACACCGTTCCTTCTTGGTTCTGTTTCCCTTTTGTCCCGTTTCTTCGCTCTTTTAACTACGACTGAAACACTCCTGGACGAATGAGGGACTACACCGTCTGTATGTGATGTACGTGATGTGTGTGTGTGTGTGTGCATGTACGTGATGTGTGTGTGTGTGTGTGTGTGTGTGCATGTATGTGATGTGTGTACGTACTGGACGTTTCCCACCATGTCCAGCAGCTTCTCGTGGATAACTCTGACCACTTCAAAACTACACAGAGACACAATGTAAACACACCGACTGACTGTTACCATATATGGTCAGAGGGACAGACATAAATAGATCAATAAACTGATCGAATGGAAGAGAAAAGAAAGTCAGAAAAGATCGAAAAACAGAAAGAAAAAGAGAACAAACAAATAACGGAGACGGAAAGAGAAACGGAGCCCGTGAAGGTCACGGCGAGGATTTTTTTGAGGACTAGTTTTGCGTTTCCTCGCAAAATGTTTGCAGGGAACGCAAAACATATTGCGAGGGAACAGATGAAGGAAACAGAAAAAGATGAAAGAGTTTAAAGGAATTTAAAGTTAAAGAATAAATAAATAAAGCAAGAAAAAAAAAGACAGAAGGTAAAAAGAATAAAGATAAAAGCGTCTGCCGACCTTTTGTAGGACGTTACGGAGTAGATGAGGATGTAACCGTCGACATCGATGGTGTAGCTCTGAGGGAAGATGGAGTATTCATCCTGCAACACACACACTTAGAGTTCACGAGCGATAGATAGACAGATAGATAGACAGATAGATAGATAGATAGATAGATAGATAGATAGATAGATAGATAGATAGATAGATAGATAGACATTGGATAATATTAATAAATAATAAAAATTCGAATTCAAATGGTTTTAAAGGTGTTGTTCGTTGCAGTTCTGCTCTTTACATAAAAATCATTTGTCAAAAGTTACCTGAAGATAACCTCACCTGACCGGCGGTGTCGACCAGCTGCAGGTTGTACTCCTGACCGTTCACTGTCATCATCTTGGTAAACGCTGACAGACACAGAGTTTCAGAGCGCTACAGAGAGCCGGAGCGAAGCCTGGACCTCCAGGTCCGGGTCCTCGCTCCCAAAGGATGCTAGTTCCTTTATTCATGGTTTTAGGGACCTTTAACAAACTACATTTCCCATAAGCCCTAGATGTTCACCGGTCAAACGTCAACAGCAGGACAGTGGAGTGTCTGCGGTTAGTTCAAGTGTCTCTAATAACAGCGGGACAGTCTGCGGTTAGTTCAAGTGTCTCTAATAACAGCGGGACATTTGAGTGTCTGCAGTTAGTTCAAGTGTCTGTAATAACAGCGGGACATTTGAGTGTCTGTGGTTAGTTCAAGTGTCTCTAATAACAGCGGGACAGTCTGCGGTTAGTTCAAGTGTCTGTAATAACAGCGGGACATTTGAGTGTCTGTGGTTAGTTCAAGTGTCTCTAATAACAGCGGGACAGTCTGCGGTTAGTTCAAGTGTCTCTAATAACAGCGGGACAGTCTGCGGTTAGTTCAAGTGTCTGTAATAACAGCGGGACAGGTGAGTGTCTGCGGTTAGTTCAAGTGTCTCTAATAACAGCGGGACAGTCTGCGGTTAGTTCAAGTGTCTGTAATAACAGCGGGACAGGTGAGTGTCTGCGGTTAGTTCAAGTGTCTTTAATAACAGCGGGACAGTAGAGTGTCTGCAGTTAGTTCAAGTGTCTGTAATAACAGCGGGACAGTAGAGTGTCTGCGGTTAGTTCAAGTGTCTCTAATAACAGCGGGATGGTCGAGTGTCTGCGGTTAGTTCAAGTGTCTGTAATAACAGCGGGACAGTCGAGTATCTGCGGTTAGTTCAAGTGTCTTTAATAACAGCAGGACAGTCGAGTGTCTGCGGTTAGTTCAAGTGTCTCTAATAACAGCAGGACAGTAGAGTGTCTGCGGTTAGTTCAAGTGTCTCTAATAACAGCGGGACAGTCGAGTGTCTGCGGTTAGTTCAAGTGTCTCTAATAACAGCGGGACAGTCGAGTGTCAGTTCAGTGTTAGTTCACGTGTATCGAGTTACAGAAGCTAGACAGGAAGTGATGTCATGACTTCGGCTCTCTATAAACTTTCAAAACTAAACCGCATCTACATCTCACTTCAGTAAAAGGCCACACACACACACACACACACACACACACACACACACACACACACACACACACAGGCTTACTGTTCTCTATGGTGGGATCGTAGGAGTCGACAAACTGTCCCTCCACGAACTGGATGGTGAGCGAAGACTTCCCTGGAAACACACACACACACACACACACACAGCATGTGGTTAGTTAGCGCAGCATTGCTAACTAATCCAAGGGGGTCGGACAACACACCGCCCCGACCCGACAGCCGTGACTTTAACAACTCCTACAACATGTTCAGGGACCAGTAGGAGCACAGAGCGCTGCTCGACTGTAGACGTGAGAAAAAGAAAGGAATGCTGTCCTCGGTGCTGTCAGGTGCGACAGACGGTGAGCTCTGATTGGTCGGGGTCCAACGTGTAGTCTGTCACGTCTCTCTCGGCGAAGTCACAGCAAGAGTTTCCATATAAATACTGTAAGCCATCAGTCATAAGATAATCCTTCAAACACTGTGGCGGTGACACTGTCCTGCCACCTGACGAGTTCACCGTCACCTTAAAACAGCAGCAGTATTGCATTTATCTGGATTCATCTGTCAGCTAAAGCCGATTTATTGATAACGCGGTCTAACTGAGGCGAGGGCGGTATCTATTTTTTCATACCTTGCTGACATTTCACCGTGGTAACAACAAAACAAAACAAAAAAACAGAAACGCTGAGCTGCTGGTGACAGACGTCATCGTGGCATGTATGACATCATCTGGCCAACAACTAATAATACTACTAATATTTCATGAGGTCATCACCCTAAAAACAAAATCCTCAGTTTGAATGAAGTGATTCATCGGATTAAATGAGTTCGTCCTTTTTATTAAATCAGCTTTGTGTCAGCGCGCCGACCCAGCGAGGCAGCTGTAACTTTATTTGGACCAAACCGGAGCTGGCGAGAGTTGGAACAGTGGAAAGACCAACAGAGGCGGTTTTGGTGAGTTTTGTTTCGTTTCTGTCGAGTTTGAGTGAAGTGTGTTTTACGATGAGTTAAACTTTAATTCAGGACACCTCCTGAACGGTTGTATTTTTCTGTTTAATTTTGTAAAATATGTGCATCAATTGAAGCCGCGCACACACCTGTGCAGTGTGAACCTTCGTGATTTCTACACACCCTGGTACACCATAACACCTTGATAGCGCCCTGCTCTGTCTGCTCACATTACTCCGGATGTATATCTTAATATTTCCTCCCAAACGCCCCCTCTGTGCTGATATTTGGTTATTTGGAGATTCTGTCGGGATGGTGTAGTAGGCGCGTTCCCGGTTAAACACAGAGGGCCTTCCTGGATTGTCTGCAATGATGCTCTCAGCTGCAGCATCAGGACCACACCTGTACAATCTGATTGGCTGCCAGCCAACCAATCCCAGCGTGCCTAGTTATGGCTGCAGGGACGGAAGGACTGGCTGTAAGTTTGACATGACACATCTTTTCAGATAACAGCTTGTTTTTTTTTACAGCAGGAACGTCATTTTACATGAAAACAATATCCGGTCCACGCTGTGTCCAGGTCCATGTGGACTGCTGAGCGGATGCACAGTCCAAATGCTGTCTAGTAGAGGCGTGGCTTCAGACTGACATGCGCCACAGTAGCACCCGGCCTGATGCGGTTATTAACATGACGAGGACTTACCCACCGATCTGTAACCCAACACGGCGATTTTCCGGGATTTTGGCTGCGGCATGGTCTTCTTTCGAGCATCCAGACAAGCGGACCGAGCATCAGAGCCCCCCGCTGCGGCGCTACCGGAGCCGCCGCATTATCAATGAGCTCTCAACGCCGATTGGCCACGCACACGCACAGAGGCGGGTCTTCCTCACAAGCGTGCGTTCCGATTGGTTTACAACGCGCGCACCGTTCTCGACGCCTTCGTTCATTCGACCAATCGCAGCAGAAGACGACAGAGTGGGCGGGAGCAGCGGTGTAAACAGACCAGCTGCTGGCTAGCGCTGCTGCGGCTAAAAGCTAAGCTAGTTAACTCTTCACTACCTCACTCCGTCCTCCTGCACTTTGGACCCCCGACTCCGGGTTTAAATGGCCGGCGTCGCCCTGAAGCTGTCCGCTCCCTGGCGTTTTGTCAAATTAAGAAGGTGAGAATCGGAAACTGTTAATGTCAGCTAGCGTTAATGCTGTTGTCGAAGTGTTTGACACTCGGCGCACTGACTAACTTTACCGAGAAAACTCCTCCGTCTACGGTATAGCTACTAGTTAGCTACTGGTTAGCTACTAGTTAGCTACTGGTTAGCTGGTAGCTGTCAGTAGACTGATCTCTTTAACTAACGGTGCTTCTGCTGTTTGCTAGTTAGCAGCTTTTGCAAACACTTGACAGCTGCATGAAAGTAAGATAAGCTAACGAGCTAGCATCAGTCACCGTGGCTACAAGTGTTAACCTTCACAAAGAGTAAAGCCCTCGCACAGTTTAAGTAACGGAGCATTATTTCTACTGCTGTTTATAGCAGGAGAGGCCATGCTAGCCAAGCAGAAGCAGCTGTTAGCCGTGTTGGCTGTGACCTCTGCTCCAGGCTGCAGGGACTGACATACCCTGACATTCACACTGAGTTTCCATTTTGTTTCTGTCCTTTGATTCATCCTGTGAAAGCTGAACGGAGAGGAGAGGTGGGCTGCGACACAGAGGTCTGCAATATGATCATCGATTCATCGTTTAAGCCAGTTTTCAGGCCAAAAGGCCAAACCTTTAATGGCTCCAGCCTCTCAGACGTGTCTTATATTCTAACAAACTGAATGTGGACTGTTGGTCCAACCAGACCACAGACACGTTGAGACGTCACCTTGGACTCTGGGAATAATGATGTACGTTTGTTGTATTATTTTCTGATGTTTTATAGACCAAGCCAGTTAATCGAGAATATAAGTAATCAATAATAAAAGTAATGTTTAGTCGCTCCGCCAGACAGAAGTCCGCTAAAGTAACTTTGTGTATTGACAAGGCAACGCATCACCATTATCGTTTCATCTACTGATTTATTTTCTTTAATGATTGTTTAATCTATGAATTTAAAATAAAAACACGTACACTTACATTCATGCACATGGCAGACCTGTTTGACCGACAGTCCAAAACCCAAATCTGTTTGAGTTACTTCCGTATATGAGGAAGACGAGCAGCAGCTCCTCGTGCGTCAGAAGCTCGAACCAACAATTAGTCGACTGTCAAAACGTTTGGCGATTACCTTTCTGTCGACCGAGCGGTGGAGCCAAACGGACCGGGTCTACGAGAAATCTGCAACCCGAAGAGCCGGATCTGTGTCAGCTCTGATGCTGACCTCATCGGCCATAATGAGACAGATCCGCATTAAACATGTGTTTTCATCAGTGTCAATATTAAGATTCAGGGACGCTATTCCATTGTACGTCATCCGACATGAAGACGATCCCACGCAGTGAGGAATCCAAAGTTAGGGTTTATTTAATGTAACACACATTTTCTTTAAGTGGAGTGTCTTCCTCTCTGTCACCAGCTTGGTCTCCGCCGCTCCCAGCCTGAAGCTCCACACCTCTCCGATGATGGGTGAGTATCTGCTGCGACGTCCCGCCCGGCTGCAGAGAGATCCGCACAACCTTCATGTTCTCATGATAGTTTCCCCGAGGGGCAGGACGGGTGTGAGTTTGACGCCACGGCTCGCTCGGTGCATATCTCTGGAAAGATTATAGACCTGCTGCCCTGAGATGATAATATGATTTGGTGCTTTTTAAATAAAACTGAAGGTTTCCGGCTGCGGCTTCAGAGCATGTGTCGCTTTTCTGTGTTTTATGTCATCGTGACGTGAATATCTTTGGATTTTTTGACAACACATGACAGTGGAAGATAACACCGTGGACATTGTTGTGGACATTTTTTGACATTTCATATCAATCAGTCCAACTTTATTTGTGTAAAACCTTTCTTACAGGTTAGTTCAAAGTGCTTCACAGCTGATAAGAGAAACAGTAAAACCGTTTGAGACTAACGCACACGAGAAAGGAAAATGTAAAAATAAAACCAACAACAGATAAAAATAGGTAAATAAAATATATAATAGACAATAACAAATAGAATAGAGTGAGTAAAACATTTTTAAAGCATGAATACGAGCAAGTGATGAAATAAAGAATGGGAATAAAGCTTTTCAACACTTCCTGGGGCATAAAGACTGAAAGCTGCCTCTCTAAAGGTCTCCAAGGCTCAAAGTGCCAGGACCTGAGGGGCCCCTGAGGGGGACCTGAGGGGCTGTCCTGGTTCTGCTTAATTAGCACTTAATTTCACAGACTGAAGAAGTCATCGATTAATCAAAGAAAAGGATCTGCAGATTAACCGTTGCAGCCCTAATATCCTTTACATACGGTCTCATTTTTAAATCTTGCTGTTGGTAAACTGTCCGTCTGCAGACCGCCGACTCAGCAGCCGTCACGTTAAAGGGCCGTGCAGGCGGAGATTAACGGGTTAATGGCGCTCGGTGTGTGTGTGTGTGTGTGTGCAGGTGCGACGGTGGAGCAGTTTGAGCGGGCCAAGAGCAAACTGTCGACGCTGAAGACCGACCCGGGCAACGAGGTCAAACTGAAAATCTACGCTCTCTTCAAACAGGTGGGCGATGGTCCTGATGGTCCTGATGGTCCAGATGGTCCAGCTGGTCCTGATGGTCCAGATGGTCCAGCTGGTCCTGATGGTCCTGATGGTCCAGATGGTCCCGATGGTCCAGATGGTCCTGATGGTCCAGATGGTCCAGCTTGTGTTGATGCTTGTAAAACATGAAACAGTAACATTTTGGTTAATGTTTGCCGTCTTCTGATATAAACCGCTGAAAATGTTCTCCAGGTGATTTCGACTTTTCTGTTAGCACGTGTTGTTAGCAACAAAAGTGCTTCTGAAAGGTTTTAGAAGCAGTTTTGACGCAGTGCTGGAAAACGAGCTAGAGAGACATTTTAACGTCAGCGGATTAACGCATCATATTTGTTTATCTAACGTTCAGGTTGTCTCTCAGTAATCTGGTCGCCTGGCTGACGCTCTGTCAGCGTCTCAGCATCTTTAACAGAACGTTTTTATATGTTTTACACTTTTAAACCTCCTCCTCCTGCAGGCCACTCAGGGGCCCTGCAACACTCCCAAACCAGGCATGCTGGACTTCGTCAACAAGGTGAAATGGGACACGTGGAAGTCTCTGGGCTCCATATCGCAGGTACCTCCAGGATCTCACTCTGTTACCCTGCTGCCACGTTGAACTGGTGAATAGAAGTAAAGATCACAATCTGTGCCGATGATTTAAAACATCTGTTAGCTCTCCGCGAGGGTCCGCTTCGTGTTGACGTCATCACCGTGGAAACCGGGATCCGTCTTCTGACGTTAGTATGTTCTCTAATGCGTTTTCAGCTGGCACACAGTGGGCGTGAGGCTTTTAGGGCCCCTGGGAGTCCGCGGCCCCGGGGCAGCTGAATGTTAGCGAGGCTAGCTAAGCTGCTCGTCGTGAAGCTGCTGATGGAGATGGATCAATAGATCCAACACTGAATCTCAAAAACAACACAAGGAAACACGAAGAGGTAAACACAAAACTACAAGAATAAAAACTAAAACCAGAACTCGGACCACGTGATAAATACGCGAGATTCTGCACACGGGGAGCCGATAGTGTGTATTGATCCGGCAAGGTGCTTTATTGGGACGATATTGGGAATAACTCCAGTTACGCACAGGTAAATAAAAGACAGTTTAGTGAGACATTAGTTAGTAAAAACAGAAATATTCACAGATATTTGTGCAACGCTGGTGATCAACACTGTCAGGAGCCAATCAGGAGAGAAACTCAGCACTGAACGCAGACCGGAGGTCTTCACGTCCCAGATCGCGGCAGAAGTGCAACACGAGGCCGTCTTCCACGCGCCAGCCTCGGCTCTGTGTTGACAGGCAGCCGTGTTGTTTCCTGCTGCTGCTGCACGCTAAAAGGCTTGCCCCGCCGCAGCCGGAGGCGTGTGCTGTGACGCCGTTATGTAGCGAGTTGCTCTTCGATAAAGACGGGTCCGTGTGACCAGATGTGGGCGTGTTCGGCTCTGCGTCTGGTGTTAATATTGTTGTGTAGTAGTTGTGTTTTACTGGTAAAAGTACTAACACCTAAAGTCCTGCGTCCAAGGTCTGACTGAAGTATTCGCATGAAAATATACATAAAGGACCAAAAGTAAGAGTACAGAATAATATTTATTGATGCGTTAATGTGTTCATCACTTTAATGTTCGTATGGGATCAATATGTGATCAATAATACATCATGATGAATTCATTTGTTATTAATCAGAGTCTGTAAAATAGTCCAGAGGAGGAGAAGAAGCTGTGTGACGTCGAGTGAAATGTTCTTTACGCATCTTCGTGTCTTTGTGTCGCTCAGGAGGAAGCCAGGCAGCAGTACTGCGACCTGATTGGCTCCCTGGTGGCGGCGGAAGGTGGAAGCTCCGCCCAGGTGGCAGCAGAGCCCGCTGGGAGCGGGACGACGTACGAGACGCTGCTGGTCACCACGGAGGATGACATCACCACCATCAAACTGAACCGCCCGGCCAAAAAAAACGCCATCACTACTGAGGTGTGTGCGTGTGCGTGTGCGTGTGTGTGTGCGTGTGTGTGCGTGTGTGTAGTTACTAAATTACGAGGAAACAGGAAATCAGAACACTTTCATTCTTTAAAAATGAAATTAATGAGTTCAAGAAACATTGAAAACTATAAAATGAACAAAATGAAAGCAGTAGCACTCTTCAAACTGTTCAAAATGGTTTCCCAGTTTTTGGATTTAAACCGTTTAACGACGTCGGAACGAACTCTGAAACGTCGTGAATGCGTCCGATTAAAACTTCCTTCCTGTTTTCTCTCAGATGTACAACGAGATCATCGCGGCTCTGGAGCTGGCAGCTAAAGACGCCTCGGTCATCACTGTTGTTACTGGTACACACACACACACACACACACACACACACACACACACACTGTAACACACACTGTAACACACACACACACACACACACACACACACACACTGTAACACACACTGTAACACACACACACGCACTGTAACACACACTGTAACACACACACACACACACACACACACACACACACACACACACACACACACACACACACACACACGCACTGTAACACACACTAACACACACACACACACACACGCACTGTAACACACACTGTAACACACACACACACACACACACACACTGTAACACACACACACACACACACACACTGTAACACACACACACACACACACACACACACTGTAACACACACTGTAACACACACACTGTAACACACACACACACACACGCACTGTAACACACACTGT